>NW_006921793.1:6453121-6456865 GCF_000298275.1 Orycteropus afer afer
CAACTTCAAGTTGAACTTGCATATGAACAATTGATTGTCTGTTCCACAATCAGCTCCTGGCCTTGTTTTGGCTGAAGATATTGAGATTTTCCACTGCCTCTTGCCACTGATGTAGTCAATTTGATTCCTGTGTGTTCCATCTGGTGAAGTCCACGTGTAGAGCCACCATTTCTGTTGTTGAAAAAAGGTGTTTGCAATGAACAAGTTGTTGTTCTTGCAAACTTCTACCATGCAAGTTCCAGCATTATTTCTGTCACCAAAGCCAACTTTTCCAACTACCAGTAATTCTTCTTTGTTTCCAAATTTTGCATTCCAGTCACCAATGATAATTAACACATCCTGATTGCATGTTTGGTCAATTTCAGACTGCAGAAGTTGATAAAATTCTTTAATTTCCTCATCTTTGGCTTTGGTGGTTGGGGCATAAATTTGAATAATAGTCATATTAATGGGTCTTCCTTGTAGGCGTATGGATATTATCCTATTACTGACAGCATTGTACTTCAGGGGAGATCTTGAAAAATTCTTTTCGATGATGAATGCCACACCATTCCTCTTCAAACTGTCTGTCATTCCAGGCATAGTAGATCACACGGTTGTCTGATTCAAAATGGCAAAAAGCAGTCCACTTCAGCTCACTAATGCTGAGGATATCAATCTTTATGCATTCCATTTCCTTTTTGAGATCTTCTAATTTTCCTAGTTTCATAACTTCGTACATTCCATGATCCGATGATTAATGGATGTATGCAGCTGTTTCTCTTCAATTTGAGTGGTGCCACATCAGTCAATGGAGGTTTTGAAAACATTACCTTATCCATAGAAGTAAGGCTCGGTTTACTCAGATGATGCAGCTCTTTCCCAGTGCTATTTTGAAAGCCTTCTAACCTAACTGGACTATTCATAAAGTTGCAGGGTAATGTATCAGTGTTTCTTTGCTATTCATAAGGTTTTCCCTGGCCAATTCTTTGAGAAGTGGACAGCCTCCTCCTTCTTCCTAGTGTCTCAGTCTGTAAGCTGGGCTGATACCTGTGCACCATGTGCATCCCGCTGTGTGAGAAACACCAGTGGCTCAGTCTCAAAACTCACATCAACATGTCACCATGGTAGGACAAACTGACAGACAAGTGCCTCCCTAGAGGCAAATTTAGAGCCCTAATATTTGGCATAGACTATCAAGCATAACCCAAAATGCACAAACAGCAGATGATAAACTAGATGAATGGGATCTTCTCGAAATTAAATCTTTATGTGCTTGCAAAAACTTATCCAAAAGCGTCAAAAGAAAACCTACAGATTGGGAAAAAAATTCGGCAATGACATATCTGACAAAGGACTTAATGCTAGAATTATAGAAAACTCCTAACCTTAAAAACACAAAGACAAATAATCCAATTTAAAAATGGACAGAAGACATGAATAGACACTTCACAAAGAGGATACTCAGATGGTCAATAAACATATGAAGAAATGCTCATGATAATTAGCCATTACAAAAACCAAACTCACTGCTGTTGAGTTGGATCCAACTCATAGTGGCTCCTCCTTGGTTTTCAGAGAAGGTATCACTACGGAAATAGATTGTCCAATCTTCCTTCTGAGCAGTGGATAGTGGGTTTGAACCACCAGCCTTCTGGTTAGCAGTCAAATTCCTTAGGCACTACGCCATCAGAGCTGCCCATTGGCCATTAGACAGATGCAAATCAAAACATCAATGAGATATCATCTTGCCCCAGCACTAGTAGCAAAGTTTAAGGAGATGGAAATTAACAAATGTTGGCAAGGATGTGGAGAGATTGGGACTCTCATACACTGCTGCTGGGACTGTAAGTGATACAATCACTTTGGAAAGTAGTATGGTGATTCCTTAAAAATTTGGAATTAGAAATACCATTTGACCCAGACTTTTCATTACTAGGTATATATCCTAAAGAAGTGACAGCCAGGACAAGAACAGATACATGCACACCTATGTTCATCACAACACTATTTACAATAGCAAAAATATGGAAACTAGCTAGGTGCCCATCAACAGAAGAATGGATAACCAAACTGTAGTACATATGTACAATGGAATACTATGAAATCCTAAGGAATAATGTAGAATCTACAAAACACCACATAATGTGGATGAACTTGGAGAACATTATGCTGACTAAAATAAGTCAACACCCAAGGACAAATATTGTATTAATCCATTATTGTAAAAAGTTAAGGAATGGTTTATATTTGGAAGAAAATTTTCTCTGTTGGTTACCAGGGGTGGGAGGGGTAGGGAGGGAACACTGTTAGATAGGTAGAGACAAGTATTGATTTGGGTGAAGAAAAGGGCAATGTACCAAATGTGAGTGATCAGCATAGTGGCATTGAGGAAGAGGAAGACACAGAGAGGTGCATGGAAGGTACAAATAACAAAGATGAACCTTTTTGCACATACAGTACTGCATTGTCAGTGAAGGCAAATGTGGATATATAGATGGATAGATTGGTGGACAGAGTGAACTATTTGGTATGTCTATGCAGTGGGGAGTGTGCCTATGACCATGTATAAGGTTGATACACAAAGTTTCTACAATGTATTTGTATGTTCTGTAGGAATTCCCAGGTATATAGTAGAGCTAACACGGGACAAGGTTGTAGTCACTTCTTGGCCAGAGCCAGCTACCTAGATGGAGCAAGTAGTTGGACCTTTGGGCTCAGGACCATAGTTACAGGGGAAATTGAGCTCAATTGGCATAATATACTACATAAAAACATTGTTCCACATCCTACATTGGCAAGTAGCGACTGGGGTCTTAAAACCTTGCAAGTGGCCATCTAGATGCAACAATGGATCTGTCTTTATCCAGAGCAAAGAAGAATGAAGAAAATCAAAGATGCATGGAAACAATTAGTCCAAGCAACTGGTACACCATGTTATCTTCAGCCTATATGACTATAAGATGAGAAGAACTAGATAGTGCCCAGCTACCACTGTCAAACACTCAGAGGGGGATCTATGTAGGAGATCCTGAACAGAATGGGAGAACAGTGTGGAATGAAATTCAAATCATTAAAAAAAAAAAAAGAAGAAGGGATGAGTTTTACTGGTCTGATAGAGCCTGATAGAATCCCTGAGACTATGGGCCCGAGCTACCCTTCAGGTCTGCAATAGAACCCACTTCAGTGGCTTCCAGCCAAACAAAAGACAGGCATATGAGGTGAACATTTACATTGTTGCTCTTGTTGTTGTTGTTATGTGCTGTTGAGTCAGACCCTACTCATAGCAACCCATCCTTGGGTTTCTGAGGCGGTATCACTATGGAAGTAGATTCCCCAACCTTCCTTCCTAGGAGTGGCTGGTGGGTTTGAACTACCAGCCTTCTGGCTAGCAGTCAAGTGCCTTAGACACTATGATACCAGAGCTCCTAGGTAGATAAATTCTTTGGAGAGATCAATCATGGGTGAATAGAAGGACTATGTGTGCACAGGGAGACAGTTCAGGTGGCAGGAGTGCATGGCGGGAAAGGCACAGGGAAGAGGTAACTGTGGGGAGGAAGTGGGAGGAGAACTGTTGCACTACGGGCAATTCTCAATGTCATGAGACAAAGTTTATGTGAGCTGCTGTAGAGAAAGTGAATTTTCTCTGTAAACTTTCACCCAAATCACAATAAAAAGTTTTTTAAAAATTAGAGGAAAGGGCAAGATGGCGGTAGGCAGAAGGATTGCAAAGACCCTCTTCAACAAAGAAAAGGGAAACCAATT
>NW_006921793.1:6463430-6480236 GCF_000298275.1 Orycteropus afer afer
TATATATACACACACACACACACACACACACACACACCAGAGTGTGAAAGTTTACTCTATTTCTTTATATATAAAACAGAGTAAGAAACAGAATAATCTTGAAAACGATGTCAAAATCTGTGAGTAGATATATGTTCATTTATATTTAATGTGCTAATTTATAACCCAGTGACATTTATTTGCTGAGAAAATTTTTCTGTGTATGACATTTTTCATAGAAGGAATCTTAAATTAAATATAATGATGCTGTACATTCATCCTTCCTTAAACTACCAGTAACTTGATGGTGTGCTTTCACATGTTGAAACTTTCAACCTCTAATTGTAAGCAGTATTCCCTTATACAAGGAGACCAAAAGAGAAAACTAATCAATGTCTTTATAGCATATTTTGCATGTAGTGCAACACACTCAGCCCGTTCTTTTGACTCTAGGATTATAAACCCAACCAGTTTCTATGGAATGGATTACGACTCATTGTGACACCATGTGTGTCAGAATAGAACTATGATCTATAGGATTTTCAGTGGCTGATTTTCTGGAAGTAGATCACCAGGCCTTTCTTCCAAGGGGTTGACTCAAACCTCCACTCTTCTGGTAATAGCCAAGTGTGTTAACCATTTGCACCATCCAGGGACTCTGGACCATAGGTAAGATGATACATATGCTTTACAGACAACATTGGAGAGTTAATCTGGTATGAAGGCTATTTATGTTGGTGCCAATCAATAGGGGCAGAGCAATCATGCTATTGATTTCCAATGCTGTCAACATTTGCTAATATACAATTATAAACCTGTTAGGCTCTATCTTCTTCACAGAAGAATGTGGACATTTAGAAGCTCCAGAGTTTTGAATGCTGAATAATTATGTTTAGAACTTTTTCTTCCCCCAGGAGCAAAAATATCATTCTCAGAAAGCACCATGGTTCAACTAGTGCAGTGATTCCCTGCCTAGTTGTCTTACCAGTCTATCAGCTCATTAGTTATTTCCTTAAATACTCTGTCTATTCCGATTAAATTGCTTGCAAAGGTTGAATAGACAGCAAGTCACTGGAAATACCTACTTTAAATCTTCCCTTGGAGAGAAGGCTGGATCATTTGTCATAGGCTTAGCTTCTAATGGCTTTACAGGTGGGCATTCATTCAAATACTTGAAACCACCTTGCAGCTCTTGTCTCTACCTTTGCAGAAAGCGGTGCTGTTTGTTACAGCAGAGATCTGAACTGCGCATGCCATTATTAGGTCGTTTTGCCCTTACAGTGGGAAGCTTATCTTCATGTCACAGACAATTGAACTTAACCACTCCCTTTGCCAATAGTAGGAGTCCCTAGGTGGTGCAAAGGGTTAAACACTTGATTAGTAACTGAAAGGTTGGCAGTTTGAATCACCTGAAGGCACCTGAGAGGAAAGGTCTGGGGATCTATTTCCAAAAGAGCATGACTTTGAAGACCTTTTGGAACACACTTCTATTCTGAAGTTCATGGGCTCATGAGTTGGCATCAATTTGATGATAACTGCTTTTTTCTTTTTTTCCCCCCAATAATATTATTTAAGGTTTGTATTTCTTTAAGTTGTTTGAAGTCCAAAGATTTATATATATATATATTGCAAATTTTGAAGGATGATTTTCATTTTGTTTGTCTACGTGTCTTAATGGGAGCTCTGGTAGCCTAGTGCCTAAGGCACTTGACTGCTAACCAGAAGGCTGGCGGTTCAAACCCACCAGCCATTCCTTGGAAGGAAGGTGGGGCAATCTACTTCTGTAGAGATACCACCTCAGAAACCCAAGGAGGGGTCACTATGAGTCAGGTCCAACTGGATGGCACTTAACAACAACATGTGTCTTAATAAGCAGTCACTTAGCAATTTGCAATGCACAATGCAAATTATGATGCAAAGCACTCCAACACCAATTGTCTTACTTTGAAGGTATCTGGGGTTATTGTAGGCAGAGGCTATAGTTCTGTAAATTATTGTGAGACTATCTTGAACTCTTTATGTAAACTCCAGGAAGCCAAAAGCCTTCTGGCAGCATACATGCACTTAAGAGGAAAGAAATCATTCTAATTCTGTCTTTTAGGTGAAACCCAAATATCCATAGTGAATGCTTACCAATGAAATGTCAGCAGAGTGTCTCAGTTATATCACAGTTAGGACTGGAACTCACTCTACTGTTCTTGTTTTCTGTATCCTCTGGCATAAGGTGGCATATTGTCAAAAGTCTCATTGGTGGTGAATTGAGAGGGTATACTGGTAGAAAGGAATGCTCTAATGAGTTTGATGTCTCAGGCATTTAAGATTACGGAGAAATGGTAACTGTTTGGATTGGGCAGCTATTGCTTAGTACCACTGATATCCTATAGAAAGAAGAAGAGCAGCAAAGGACAAATCACTGACAACTGATCCAAATGTGAAAGTTAAAGATCTCATTTGGTTGCATACAAAGAAGCTCTCATTACCTCTAGCAGGAAGACAGATAATGGGGACCAAGCCAAGATTTAGGAGTCTAATGGCTGTATTTCAAAAACTGTCAAGTCTCCAAGTTTGTTGTACCAAGACCAGGGCCCTTCTTGGGAAGACCTGAGGCCTTGGCACATGGAATGGGGACATCTAAGTGGATACTCTCAAAAATTTTGATTTCACAGACTTCTCCAACTTGTACACCTACAGATGTCACTCTGCTGTCCTCATTAAAAGCTAACATCCCAGTCTCCCCCGTCACCTGTGTCTTAGAATTAATGCTGAGGACTCTTTCTTCCTAGGCAACATGTCCTACCTCTCTCTCCAGTATATACTTCTACATCCACTCTTGGACATTTGGCCAATATTAGGATTCAGTGCAGTATTAATGGGCTAATGCTGTACTGAATCTGATAAAGCAGTAAACAGACTATACAACAAAGGTTCTGCAAGACCTCTCAGCACACACCAGTAAGAGCTGGGGAGTTTATATGATGTGAGACTGGATTCTGAAGATATTTGATCAAGAAGGCCAGAACATTAAATTGGATAGATACTTTTATTTTCTTGGGAGGGCTCTCCTGAGATACAGAACAGACAAATTTAACCCTGTCAGTGACCCCAAGAAATGGTTCAAAATTGCTACTAGAATGGCTCCTAGAATCATGGAAGGAGTGCTGGTTCATACTAAATAAAGTTGAAATGCTAGAACAGATATTAAAGGAAAAGTATAGTGCCTAAGGCACTTGACTGCTAACCAGAAGGCTGGCGGTTCAAATCCACCAGCCACTCCCCGGAAGGAAGATTGGGCAGTCTACTTCTGTAGTGATACTGCCTCGGAAACCCAAGGAGTGGTCGCTATGGGTCGGGTCCGACTCCACGGCAATGATTGCATTTTTTTTTTTTTTTTTTTCGCTAGAACAGATACTAAAGGAAAAGTTTAAAAGGTGCAAGGAAGTAGACAATAAGGAATGGCTATTCTGTATAGGAGTTCTGGTAGCATAGTGCCTAAGGCACTTGACTGCTAACCAGAAGGCTGCAGGTTCAAACCCACCAGCCACTCCTCGGAAGGAAGGTTGGGCAATCCTACTTCCGCAGTGATACTGCATCAGAAACCCAAGGAAGGGTCGCTATGAGTCGGGGCCGACTTGATGGCAAATAACAACATAACAACAACATTCTGTATATAACTGGAAGCCTGGCCAAGTGATTATGTTCTACAGGAAGGCCTAGGTGACACGGCACTTACCAAAGACACAAGGAATGTGCTGAGGGGAGGGGCATGTGCAAGTATCACTAAAAAGCCAGAGCTCACAGTGAGAGACACTGTACTCACACTTGGCTTGTTGATGTCAATGAGGATGACACCCACTGCTATCAGTTGATTCCAACTCATAGTGACTCTACAGGGCAGAGTAGACTTGCCAAGGGGTTTCCAAGGCTGTAAATCTTTAGAGAAGTAGACTGCTACATGTTTCTCCCACAGATCAGCTAGTGGGTTCGAATTGCCAACTTTTTGGTTTACAGCCAAGTGCTTTAACCACTGCCCCACCAAGGCTCCTATGAGGATGATGGGATCTCCCAAAATAGAGTCCAGGAATGGCACTTAATCACCATAAATCAGAAGGTTACATGACTTAATAAGTATCACTGCTCAAGGGGCAGCCAAGAGAGTTATAGAAACCATCTCTATCATATATTCAGACCTATATAATTTAGATGGCTTGTAGAATACAGCATCCTCAAGGGCAAAACTGATAATCAGATGAAAAGAGTATTATTTACCTTGCAGATGACTGGGAAGCTAAGAGACGTTTCCCAATAAAAAGTCATGATTCTTTGCTTAGTATCTGGACCTGAGCTGTTTTTCATGCAATCTGCCATACTGCAGTAGCTTGCATGTAGCTATGATGCTGGAAGCTATGCCACCAGTATTTCAAATATGAGCAGCGTTCCTCATGGTAAAAAAGTTTCAGTGGAGCTGCCAGACTAAGACATATTAGGGAGAAAAGTGTGGCTATCCACATTGAATTTTAAGTAACAGCCATGATGTCGATGAAGGCTTTAAGTTTTTTTGAGTGCACACCATTTGCTTAAAATCTTGGTTCCTTGACCTTGTATGTCATGTTAAGTCTATTTCATTTTTTTGCACTGCAGCTTAAACTAATCTACTTGAGTTTCTTACTTGATTTGTTTTTCATTGATTCCTCAGAGATCAATTGTTTGATGAGACAACCAGTTTCCCCTATCCAGATGGAAGTATTGGAAATGCTCACTTGTCTATGCCAAGAAATTTGGAAGTCAGCTACCTGGACAACTCAGTAGAAGAAATCCATATTTGTGTTTATCCAAAGAAAAGTGATCAAACAGAATGTGGAAATTATCAAACAATATCATTAATATCACATGTAATAAAATTTTTCTGAAGAAAATCCAAAAACAGTTGCAACAGTACATCAACAGGGAACTGCTATAAATTTAAGTTGGATTCAGAAGAGGATGTAGAACAAGAGATATTATTGCTGATGCCAGATGAATCTTGGCTGAAAGTTGAGAATACTAGAAAAAGGTTACCTGTTTTATTGACTATAAAAAGGCATTCAACTATGTGCATGGGAACCAATAGTGGATAATATTGTGAACTTTGGAAATTCCGGAACAGTTAATTATGTTCATGAGGAAACAGTACATAGACCAAGAGGAAGTTGTTTGAACAGAACAAGGGGATACTGAATGGTTTAAAATCAGGAAAGGTGTGTGTCAGGGTTGTATCCTTTCACCATACTTACTCAGTCAATATGCTGAGCAAATAATCCAAGAAGCTGCACTATAGGAAGAATAATGTGGCAGCAGGATTGGAGGAAGATTTGTTAATGACCTGCGATATGCAGATGACACAATCTTACTTGCTGGAAGTGAAGATGACTTGAAGCGCTTACTGATGAAGATCAAAGACTGCAGCCTTCAGTATGGATTATACCTCAGCATAAAGAAAAGGGAAATCCTCACAACTGGACCAATAAGCAACATCACAATACATGAAGAAAAAAATTAAGTTGTCAAGGATTTCATTTTACTTGGATCCACAATCAAAGCTCATGGAAGAAGCAGTCAAGAAATCAAACAACATATCCCATTGTGTAAAGCTGCTGCAGAAGACCTTTTTAAAAGTGTTAAAAAGCCAAGATGTCATTTTGAGAACTAAAGTGTGCCTGGCCCAAGCCATGGTATTTTCAATCCCTTTGTATGCATGTGAATGCTGGACAATGAATAAAGAAGGATAAAGAAGAATTAATGCATTTGAATTATGGTATTAGCTAGGAATAATGAACATACCATGGACTTCCAAACAAATGAGCATATCTATCTTGGAAGAAGTAAAGCCAGAATGTTCCTTAGAATGGTGCGACTTCATGCCACACACTGTTGTTATGTTGTTATGTGCCGTCGAGTCGGCCCTGACTTATAGTGACGCCTCCTTGGTTTTCCGAGGCAGTATCACTACGGAAGTAGGATTGCCCAACCTTCCTTCCGAAGAGTGGCTGGTGGGTTTGAACCGCCAGCCTTCTGGTTAGCAGTCAAGTGCTTTAGCCACTATGCTACCAGAGCTCACTAGGGGCATGATATCAAGAGAGACCAGTCTTTGGAGAAGATCACATGTTTGATAAAGTGTCATGAAAAAGACAAAGATCTTCAATGTGATGGACTGACACAGTGGCTGCACCAATGAGCTCAAGCATAGCAATGATTCTGAGGATGGTGCGAAACCGGGGAGTCTTTCTTTCTATTTTACATAGGGTCACTGTAAGTCAGCATCAACTTGAAGGCACCTAACAACAAAAACAACATCCATTTATTATAGGTCCTGAGACCAGAAGAACTAGATTGTGCCTGCCTACCAATGTCAATCACTCAGAAAGGGATCAAACCTGGAGATCCTGCATAGAGTGGGAGGAAAAATGTGGAACAAAATCCAAAAGCCCCAAAGTGACCAGAATTACTGGTCAGATAGAGTCTAGTAGAACCCCCAAGATTATGCCCCCCCACTTACCCTTTGGGCCTAGAATTGGACTCACTCCCATGGCTTGGCTCTCAGCTCAACAGTAGAAAGACCTACATGCAGAACACCTATCCCGAGGCAATGCACCTACTCTAGGGAGATACACCTCTTAGAGCAATCGGCCATGGGGCACCAGAGGGACAGCATTCGTATAGAGGGAAAGCCAGACAGACTGGAGTGCATAGTTACGAAGGGCACAGGTAAGGGGTAGTTACAGGAATGGGAGGGGAGGAGAGTTTGTTATGGTCAGGGATGGCAATCGGAACATGAAAACAAATGTACACTAACTGTTGAATGTAAAACATATTGTTCTCTGTAAATTTGCTCCCAAAGCATAATAAAATTTAAACAAAAAATAGAAAAAAGATCCACTTCTGAAAATTAGTGCATGAAAACTTTATGGATCGGAACAGATTACTATCCAAAGTAGCGCCAAAAGATGAGCCCCTTAGGTTGCAAGGCACTCAAAATACACAGTGGCTAAAGCAGTGGACTCAAACATACTAACAATCATGAAGATGTTGCAGGACAGGGCAACATTTCATTCTGTTGTACTTAACGGTACTTAATGGTGCCATGAGTGGAGTTGATTCACTGGCAACTAACAACAACAACAAAGAATTCCTAATAAACATCTTGCATTCCGTACTCTATCTTAGCACCTGTTTCCAGAGAACCAACCTGTGATGACAGGAATCCCCAGACTGAAGAAAGATACCAAGTCCTGTGCAAAGTAGAGAAATAAACTCGCACTGAGGCACATCATAGTGAGATTTCAGAAAAGGAAAAAGAAAAAGAAAATCATAAAAAACTGCCTGCAGGAAGAGGAACATACAAATAACAACTAGAGTGACAGCAATCTTCTTATCAGCAACAATCAATGACAGGAACAGCAGAATAACATCTTAAAGTGCTGACAGAACATGAATATCAAATTGGAGCTCAGTATCCAGTTAATCTGTCATTCAAAACAGAGGGCAAAATAAAGACATTTTGAGACAAGAGAAGAATAAGGAATTTCATCTGAGACCTGATGAATGAAAGATATGCTTAGGGAAGAAGGAAATTGAACCCAGTGAAAGAAATGGGCTTTGAGTAACAATAATCATTAAGAAATTATTAAACAACAGTGATAAATCCAAATAAGTATAGACTATTCTTCCCATCAAAGGATTTTGATGCATAGTAGCCATATTCTTTTGGCAGCGTGCTTCTCAGTTTAGAGATTCCATCCATAAGTTTATTTCTTCTTTGTTATGCCTTAGACTCCATGGGACAGTTCTACTCAGTCACATGGGATCACTATTACTCAGAATCAACTCGACACACAAGAACAAAAGCAACAATGTTCTTGTTAGACATGGATAAGCTTTTTTTCCATCTAATATTAGAAATTATAATTGGAAATTCTGTTTTCTCTTAAAGCTGGCAAAGCAGCACTGTGCATCTGTTTTGCAAACCTGAAGAGAGAAATAAATAATAACAATGGGGAAAAATAAGCCCTTACTGTAAAGTATGTAAGTATTTAAAAAGATATTACTCCAAAGACTTAGTTAGCATGGAGAAATATAAACTATAAGCTTTAGTCTACATATGTATTTATTTGCATTTAAAATGTTGAAGTTCCAGAAATACATCTTTTTATTGTCTAAAATCTAGAGCTTTTCACTCTCTCTCTTTTTTTTTTTTTAACCAGATGGCAGTGTTAAAATCATTTTCAGAGTGAATATTTTAGCTTTCAAAAAACAAAACATGAAATGGCATGTATGGAAGATTAGGTCCATTTCATTTTGTTCACTATCTTGATGAACATATTTTTAGAATATTTCATCAATCTGGACATTTTCACAGATTTTTTTTTTATCAGTTCAGCCTGTTCTGTATCACTTACCAGTCTGGTTGCTACGGTATGACAGTGATTTTTTTGATTATTTTCCAAACAGAAAATAACCTTTCACTAACAATGCACTTAGATTTTTAAAAAATGTATGTATACATCCAGAGGCTATTCTCTATTGTATAAGCCAACTGTACTTTAGTTTCCAACTATCTTTAATCTTCAATGCTATTACAATAGGATTTGTGCTTTGGGGACACAGGGTTTTTTAATTGAAACCCAAACTCACAGCACTAATAAAACATTTGTGTCATATAGTAATTTGTAGGTTATTTAAAGGAAAATCAGAGCAAGACCTTGGTTCATCCCATGCAAATTAATAAACTCTGACCCCCATTTAAAGACAGGAGACTAAAGGTAAATGTAACGATAATAGTAGTAGTAGCAGCAGCACTAATGAGGAAAAAAAAAAAAAGAAAAGAAAAAATCTCACTGCCGTGGAGTTAATTCTACTCATAGTGACCCCTCCTTTGGTTTCCAAGGCAGTATCTCTACTGGAGCTCTGGTAACATAGTGCCTAAAGCACTAGACTGCTAACCATAAGGCTGGCGGTTCAAACTCACCAGCCCACTCCTTGGAAGGAAGGTTGGGCAATCTACTTCCATAGTGATACTGCCTTGGAAACTCAAGGAGGAGTCGTATGAGTTGGGTCTGACTCGACGGCACATAATAACAACAACATCTCTACAGAAGTAAATTGCTCAATCTTCCTTCTGAGGAGTAGGCTGGTAGGTTTGAACCCCCAGCCTTTTAGTTAGCAGTCAAATGCCTTAGGCACTATGCCACCAGAGAATACATTTGTAAACACTGTGTTGGTTACTTGTATCGACTCTTTCCATCTTTACATTCTCAGAGGGTACCAAACCAAAACAAACCCACTGTTGATTTTGACTCATAGCGACCCTTTAGGACAGAATAGAATTGCCCCCTGGAGTTTGCAAGGGTGCAAATCTTTATGGAAGCCTCATCTTTCTCCTGCAGAGCAGCTGATGGTTTTGAATTGCCAATCTTTCCATTAGCAGCCCAATGCTTTAGCCACAGTGCCAGCAGAGCTCCTTGACTTAGGGGGTAGGTATGATTATTACCCCCATTTTACACAGAAGAAAGAATGAAACATAGAGAGGTTAAATAACTTGCCTAAGGTCACATAAATAATAAATAAGCTAGGAAAAACAAGTTAGCATCCAATTGTCTCCGAATCATGGTGACTGCAAGTGTGTCATAGTAGAACTGTGCTCTGTAGGGTTTTCTGTGATAGACTTTTTGGAAGTAGATTACCAGGACTTTTTTTCTGAGGATCTTCTGGGTGGGTTTAAACAGACAACTTTCTGCTAGGAGTCAAGTGCTTAACCGTTTACATCACCCAGGAGTTCCTCCAAATAATACATAGTGGGTCCAAATTTTGAACCAGTGGACTGGTGCCAGAATCAGTGCTGAAACAAAGACATTTACTCTGAGGTATATGAGAACTCATAGGCAAAGCTGGTGTTAGGATTCTGACTCTCCTTCCTATCTTCTATCCTTTGGCTCCTACTGCCATCAAGTCGATTCCAACTCATATTGACCCTTTAGGGCAGAATAGAAGTATCCCACAGGGTTCCCAATGCTATAAATCTTTACAGATGCAGACTGCTTCATCTTTTTCCTGAGGAGTGGCTGGTGGTTTCAAACCTTCGATCTTTTCGGTTAGAAGCCAAATGCTTTAACACTGCACCACCAGAACTCCTATCCTTTGGTTACTGCTTAACAAGTCACAAGGACCCACTCTGTTCTGTCTCTTCTCAGAACATCCACACAGTGACCTCACTAGTTTAGCATTTGATTGCTCCCTAATTTCATCTCATTCCCACCCGCTGGATTGCAAATGGTCTGTGGACAGGGAACAGGAGTGTTATACATCTTCTGTGTGCACATGGAGCTCAGCACTGGGCTGGGCCCTAGCAGGTGCCCAGCGAAAGGCCTGTCTCAGTAGTTGATCAGCTCTGTGATAAGCACACAAAGAACCTAGAGGCCATTATGGTGAGTGAAGTTAGTCAATCACAAAAGGACAAATATGAGGTCACAAAATGACAAGTATGAGGCCACTATTGTCAAAAGTCAAGAAAAGGGTTTCACACAAAAAAGAAATATTCTTTGGTGTTTCCAGGGGTGGGAGGGAAAAGGAGGAGAGGGTAAACAATTAAAAAGAAAAAAAAAGGAGCTAATGAAAGGAAAAAAAGAAAAGTACAGAGAGCACCTAGCTGGATCCCTCACATTCCATTCTAGAGAATCTTGCCCCCAACACATCAATTGCTTTGGCCTCTTTTGACCTTTTTATAAATCAAATTGTACAGTGTATACTCTTGTGTCTGGTTTATTATGCTCAACACAGTGTCTGTGAGATTTTTCCATATAGTTATATATAACACAAGTGCATTCTTTTTTATTTCTGAATAGTATTTCATTGTATAAATATACTATGCTTTGTGTTTCTCTTCTCCTGTTAATAGACATTTGTATTGTTTGAAGTTTTGGACTACTATGAAAAAAATCACTATGAACATTTTTGTACATAGGCGTGCATGATCATTTCTCTTGGGCATATACTGAAAAATTTTATAAAATATGTACGTGCAGAGTTAGAATTAAAATTGTTTCCAAAACAAAGTTGAATACCATCTAATCTCACTTTTTACCCAAAGTTTAATGTTTAAGCATTTGTACTGGCAGTAGTGCTAAAGGCTTGAAGTAGTCTTATAGCAGTGAGTCTTGAAATGTGGCCCCTGGACTAGTAGTATCCACATCATCTGAAAACTTGTTAGGCATGCAAAATCTCAGAAACCACCCCAGACTCCCAGAATCAGCACCTCTGGGGTGGATGGAGACCAGAATCTGTATTTTAACAGGCCTCCCAGGTGATTCTGATGTGCACTAAATTTTTAGAACCATTATCTTAGATGTAAGGAACCCAGTGGGTCTGCAGGGGAAAGCCGTTGCAGTCTGCTTCCATAAAGATGTACAGCCTTGGGAACCCCATGGGGCATTTCTTCTCCATCATATAGGGTTGCTATGAGTAGGAACTGAGTACATCTTCTAGCCAGTTTGTTGACACAAACTGGAAGATTCTTATAAATTTCCAGGTGATTTGGGGTCTTATTAAAATGTAGATTCTGATTCAGTATATCTTGGGTGGAAATGCAAATGCTCAGCAAAGGGTTAAATTGGAATAAACTGGTTTGAAGTCCTGAAATTGACTTGGGGCAGCTCCCATCTTGGTCTCCATAAAATAGTTCTGGGTCTCATTAGGGCAGTTACCAGGTGCACAGAATTTTTCTCTCAGCAGTTGAATGTTACTTTGATGGGATAAGGAATAGAGATGATTATCAAAGTAAAGGTATTGAAGCTTTGCAGAATTTGTAAAAGAAAAGAAGGGCACCTGTATCAATCATTCAGAATTCAATCAGAGAAGCAGAGTTACACACACTTGTATGTATCCATGTATCCATCCATCCATCCATCCATCCATCCATCCATCCATCCATCCAAGTGTGTTAAGGAGCCTTGATGGAGCAATGGTTAAGTATTCATTGCTAACTGAAAGGTTGACAGTTTGAACCCACCCAGTAGCTCTGTAGGAGAAAGATCTAGCAATCTGCTCCAGTAAAGATTATAGCCTAGAAAATCCAGTGGGAGTCACTATGAGTCAAAATTAACTGTAGCACCCCACAAGAATCCACTTTTATCCAAAAACCAATAGTCATCAGTATATTTATTCATTTCTTTATTACAAAATGTGTTTTAGTTGTCCACATATCAGTTCCAAAGTTCCTTGGGGCAGAAACTGCAAGGGCCTAGCACTTTATTAGCATAAAATATATGCCTCCAAAGTGTTTATATTGAATTGTTATCTATTTCTTTACAGCTGCCTTTGTGAATGATGTCTACTAAAATGAAGGTACAAAAACATATATTTATATTCAGTCCAGAGAGACTTTTTTTTTTTTTTTTTTTAAATAGGTCTGGCCAACATCTCCTTACTTGTATATATCCGTTCATTTCTCTGTGATCCTGAATTAAGCATGACATATCATGAAGACATTTTATTTTAGCTCTTCGAATGCTGCAACAATGGGGTCATCTTATACCTGTGCCTGCCAACAGGCCTAGGGAGGTAGAGGGCCCAGAGCACTGGTGAATGCTGACTTGGTTAAGAAGACAGGACCAAGTTACCCTTGGTTACACCTCCCCTTCACCCAGTGTAATTCTGGGATCCATGTCCAGGGGCTCCCTATAATCATGATGAAACTAGGGTAAACTTTTCTTCATTGAGGGTGTATTTAATTAAAGCACTTTTACTATCATGTGCCACCAACACCTTACAATCCATCTCCACACCAAATCAAACCAAACCCACTGCAGTCAAGTCGATTCTAAGTCTTAGCGATTCTGTAGGACAGAGTAGAATGGCCCAATAGAGTTTCCAAGGCTGTAAATCTTTACTGAAGCAGACTGCATCATCTTTCTCCTACAAATCCATCTTCAGTCTTTTGAAACATCTTAATGTCTCCTGGATCCCTCTCTTTTCTCTCCATTCACATTCTAACTACTCTCTTCTAACTACTCTCATCTAAAAAGATTGCACAACCCTTAGAGAGTGTTTCTATGCTGAACACCATCAACACCAGCACCTAGGAACTTGTTTAAAATGCAAATTCTGTGACCTCTCCCCAACATACCAAATCAGAAACTCCTAAGGTGGGGCCCAGCAATCTGTGTTTTAACAAGCCTTTGGGCAAAGCTGATGTTCTGAGTTGTTGCTAATGTTGTTAGCTACCAGATAGTCAATCCTGACTCAATGTGATCTCAGGCAGACTAGGGTTGAACTTTTGTGATCCATAGAATTTTCACTGGCTGATTTTCGGGAGTAGATCACCAGGCCTTTCTTCCTAGTCCATCTTAGTCTGGAAGCCCCCCTGAAACCTGTTCATATTAAAAACACACAAACCCCCACTGACAAGTGGGTGTTTGTGGCTACACAATGAGGTTCATAGGCTGGGGATCAAACCCAGTTCTCCCGCATGGAAGGCAAAAACTCTACAGCTGAACCATCACTACTCCTGCAGCTCTAAAACACAGGTATTGACCATGTGTCTAAAGGCAGCCTGCAAGCGTCTGCCTGTCACTAATTTTGAAAATACTGAATTCAAGAGTGTTGAATACCAAACTACCGAGCAGAGTCATTATAAAGTGCTCAATTTTATTTAATCTGGTTTTTATTAACTATAGTATGTGTTAGCTATTGATGCATTACAAATTCCTGAAAATTTGTGGCTTAAAACAATAAACATTATCTCACAGTGCCTGTGGGTCAGTAATCTGGGTAGGACTTAGCTCAATGTGTCTGGCTCTGGATCTCTCATAGGCTGCAATCAAGATGTTGGATGACACTGTAATTATCTTAAGGCTTGACTGTGGGAGGATCTCCTTCCAAGCTCACTCAGGAGGCTGTTAGTAGGATAAGAGTCCTGGCATTACTGACTCTTTGCCATGTGGGCTTCTCCATAGCAGCTCACAGCATGGCAGCTGGCTTTCATCAGAGGAAATAATCACAAAGAGGGTTCCCATACCCCCATAGCCTTTTTGTAACCTAATCTCAGAAGTGTTAGTCCATCCCTTTTGCCATATTCTGTCCATTAGAAGTGAATCACTATGCTCAAAGGCAAAGGATTGCACAAGGCATGAATACCAGAGGAGGGATTCCTGAAAACCATTTTAGAAAGTTGTTAGCACTAGGCTTAAACTATAGGAAATGATGAGAGTTTTAGAGCTGATCCCTGGTCATGTTCCATAAGCTCAATTAACCAGTATCTCTAAAAACTTTCTTCTGCTGTTATTTCTTTGAGGAGAAGATGTTTTTGCAAACGGTCACAGCATTTTACGTCTTCCTCTGATGGTTCTTATCTAGATGGAAGAGAGTTTGATTACCTAGACAAATGAATAAACATAAGGGAGGCAGCATATTACAATGATAATGGGTACTGGCTCTAATGTTTCAAACAACTCTACCATTTATTCTTGGAGTAAACCTCAGAAAGTTTCCAAACCTTGGTTTCTCAGCTGTAAAATGGGGATAATAATAGGAATAATGTCAAAAAGTGACTGTGAAATAATATAGAGGACACTGTAAAAGTTGATAAGCCTAGCACATGGTAAATATTTGATAAGTATCACAACTGTTATTATTCTGTGGTTGTTGTGGAGTTATCATATTTATTAACTAAAAATAGTTTAGTTTTAGTTTCAGTAGTTTCCCGAAACTTAACACTTTAGATCAGGAGTTTAAAGATTCAGCTATATTTTCTTTTCTTTTAAAATTTCAGGATAAGATTGTTTCTATTATGGAAAGAAAACAAAAAGATCTCCTGTAAGATATTCAGCGGGTCATAAAAAAAAAAAAAAAAACAGAAACCTCCTCACACAAAAAATAGCCCTGACCCAGATGATTTCACTGAAGAATTCTATCAAACATCACAGAGCAGGGGTGACACCTATTCTACTCAAGCTGTACCAGAACATAGAAAATGATGACATACTCCCAAATTCATTCTATGAAGCAAGCATAACCCTGATACCAAAACCAAGCAAAGACATCACTAAAAAGGAAAACTACAGGCCAATATCTCTCTGAATATAGATGCAAAAGTCTTCTACAAAATCCTAGCCAACAGAATCCAACACTATATATATATATATATATATATATATATATATATATATATATATATATATATATATATACACACACATATATATATGTGTGTGTATATATATATATATATATATATATATATATATATATATATATATACACACAATATATATATATACACATACATATATATATATATACACAATACACTATATATATTATATATATATAATACACCATGACCAAGTAAGATTCATACCAGGAATGCAAGGATGATTCAACACCAGAAAAACAATCAACATAATCCACCACATAAATGAAACAAAGGAAAAGAACTGCATGATGCTATCAACTGATGCACAAAAAGTACTTGGTAAAATCCATCACCCATTCCTGATAAACTCTCTTAGCAAAATAGGAATAGAAGGTTAATTCCTCAACATAATAAAGAGCAGAGCATATACACAAAACCAGCAGCCAACATTATTCTCCATGGAGAGAGGCTCAAAGCATTCTCCTTGCAAACGGCAATCAGGCAAGACTGCTCTTCTATTCAACACTGTATTGGAAGTCTTAGCCAGGGCAATAGGGCAAGAAAGAGAAATAAAAGCATTCAGATTGGCAAAGAAGGAATAAAACTATCTCTATTTGCAGATGACTTGATACTATGCACAGAAAACCCAAGAGACTCAGCAAGAAAACTACTGGACCTAATTGAAAGGTCCAGCAAAGTGGCAGGATACAAGTTCAACATACAAAAATCAGTTGGATTCCTCTACTTTAACAAACAGATTTCTGAAAAGGAAATAAGGAAAACAATACCATTTACAATAGCTACCAAGGAGATAGAATACTCAGAAATAAATCTTACCAGGGACACAAAAGACTTATACAAAGAAAACTACAAAGCACTACTATAAGGAACTACAAGAGACCTACATACTGGAAGAATATCTATCCTATGCTTATGGATAGGAAGACTGAACATGGTGAAAATATCAATATTACCAAAAGCAATCCCGATACAAATTCCATCAGCATTCTTTAAGGACATGGAAAAATCAATCTCTAATGTTATATGGAAGGGAAAGAGAGCATGAATAAGCAAAGAACTACTGAAGAAGAAAAACAAAGTAGGAGATTTCACACTTCAGGATCTCAAAACCTGCTATACAGCCATAGCAGTCAAAGAATCCTGGTATTGGTACAATTACAGACACATAGACCAGTGGAACAGAATTGAGAAACCAGAAATAGATCCATCCACCTATGGACAGCTGATCTTTGACAAAGGGCTGAAGGGTTTCGATTGGGAGGAGATAGTCTCTTTAACAAATAGTGCTGGCAAAACTGGATATCCATTTGCAGAAAAATGAAACAAGATCTGTACCTCACATCATACGCAAAAAAATAAACTCAAGATGGATCAAAGACCTAAATGCAAAACCCAAAACTATATCAAAAATAAAATAGGGCCAAACCTAGGGCCCTAATTTATAACATAAAAAAGACTATCAAGCATAACCCAAAATGCACAAACAGCAGAAGAGAAGCTAGATGACTGGGACTTTCTAATAATTAAATTCTTACGTACATCAAAAGACTTCTCCAAAAAAGTAAAAAGAGAACCTACAGATTGGGAAAAAATATTTGGCTATGACATATGTGACAAGGGACTTATCTTTTTTTTTTTTTTTTAAT
>NW_006921793.1:6487331-6489616 GCF_000298275.1 Orycteropus afer afer
GTTTAGTCCAATTCTGCATCCTTTCCTTCAAGGCTCAGGGGTCCAAGATTATCTTCTGTGTCTGTGTTAATTGGTTTCCCTTTTCTTTGTTGAAGAGGTTCTGTGCAATCCTTCTGCCTAGTCCGCCATCTTGCCCTGCCTCCTCGGGACTTATCTTTAAAATCAATAGAAAACTTCAACAGCTCAACATCAAAAAGGCAAACAATCCCATTAAAAAATGGGCAAAGGACATTAATAGGCACTTCACCAAAGAAGATATTGAAGCAGCCGACAAACACATGAGGTAATGCTCATGATTATTAGCCATTAGAGAGATACAAATCAAAACATCAATGAGATATTATCTCACTCCAGCAATAATAGCAAAGGTCAACAAGATAGAAAACAACAAATGAGTCCATTATTGTAAAAAGTCAAGGAAAGGTTTACACAGGGAAAGAAATTTTCTTCGTTGGCTACCAGGGATGAGAGAGGAGAGGGAGGGAAGAAAAAGAGATGTATAATTAAGAGACAGGATTGATATGGGTGAAAGGAAAAACAATATAATAAAAATGTGTGACTAGCACAATATCACTAAGGAAAAGGAAGACATGGAGAGGTGTAGAAAAGGTATAGACAATAAAGGCAAATGCTATTGCATATAAAACACTGCATAGCAGCAACTAATTTATGGGTAGATACATAGGTATACAAGTATAGATAAGCAGATGGGAATATACCCATGACCATACATTGGTTTGGCAGATGATACTCCTACATATGTATTTGTATGTGCTATAAAAATGTCCATATACAGTTTGAACACAATGTGAGGCAAAGTTACAATAACTTCTTAGCCACATATAAGCACCTTGAGGGAGTGGTTCACTGAGCCTGAAGGCTAGGGACCATGGTCACAGGGGACATCAAACTCAACTGGCATAATATGAGATACAAAAATATTGCTGTACATCTAACTTTGGTGAGTAGTGGCTTGGGTCTTAAAAGCTGGCGAACGGCCATCTAAATGGCAACTATTGGTCTCTGTTCGTCCAGAGCAAAGAAGTGTGAAGAAAATCAAAGACACATAGAAAGAGTTAGTGCAAAGGACTAATGGACCATGAGAAGTTCAACATATATGATCCTGAGATCAGAACCAGATTGTGCCTGACTACCAATGCCAACCACTGAGAAAGGGATCAGAACTGGAGATCTTGTATGGACTGGGAGAAAAATGTGGATAAAAACTCAAAATCATAAAAAATATCAGGCTTACTGGTTTGGTAGAAACTGGTGAGACCCTCGAGACTATGGCCCCTAATTACCCTTCAGGCCTGAAATTGAACTCACTTCCATTGCTTAACCCTTAGCTTAACAATAGACAGGCCTATGAGCTGAACACCTACATGAGGGAGATGCATTCCTTAGAACAATCAACCATGGGAGTTCAGAAGGGCAGCATTTGCACAGGAAGAAAGGCAAGGAGACAGAAATGCATAGCAAGAAGGACACAGGGAAAAGGTAACCACAGGGAAGAAGGTGAGGTGTACACTGTGGGAAATGTAACCAGTATCACGAAACAAAATCTGTATTTGAACTTTTGAATGCAAAATGAATCTGCTTTGTAAAATTTCACCCAAATCACAATAAAAGTTAAATAAATAAATAAATAAATAAACCTTCTGGCTAAACTGAAGGTTGGAGCAATGTAGCACTGAGAAGCCCCTTGAGTGTGTTTTTCACTCTCCTTGTTTTCCTGCTGCCTTTGTCATTCGGCTGTTTAACGTTAGAAGGATGTTTATGATTAAGATGATGAGAGTCTTTACTGGCTTTGAGCTATCCAGAGGAACTATGCTTCTGAAATGTACCACATACTCCTACTCCTCACTAATCAACTATAACTTTTGAATTAATGATAATATTACAAAATTTACTGACTATTTTGTGCATTAATGAGGTACATCTGTCAGTAACAAATGCTGAGGGGTGAGGCAAGAATGGTTAAGGTTATGTGTCAACTTGGTTGGGCCATGATTCTCAGTGGTTTGGCCATTAGGCAGTGATGTAATGTGGCAGTTATGTAGTGATGTAATACGGCAGTTTCTAAACATGAAATGTGAGATAACAGGTAATCAATAAGTAAGGAGAAAGTGTGTTTCGTGCTATGTTCAGTGGACTATATTGAATGAAATGTTAGTTAGTTTGTTTATTTATTTATTTATATTGTGATTTGGGTGAAGATTTACAGAGCAAATTCACTTTCCATACAGAAGTTCACATATACTTTGTCTCATGTCATTAACGAC
>NW_006921794.1:0-7313 GCF_000298275.1 Orycteropus afer afer
TGGCGCGGGATCGGGCAGTGTTTCGTTCTGCTGTGCATGGGGTCGCTATGAGTCGGAAACGACTCGACGGCACTTAACAACAACAACAACAAAGAACAACAAGTATATATAACAAAACATTTGCCACTCAATATTTTTCAGATGTAAAATTTAGTGAAATAAATACAATTTATACATAAAATAAAATTTAATGAATTATGTTCATCATGTTTTATAACCATCACCACTAACCATTTCAAAATTTTTCCATTACCTTTAACAGAAACTCAGTGCCCCCTAAGCAATGACTCCTGCTTTCTCCCCCTTATTATCCTAGTAAGCACTAACAAACTTTGTCATCTATATATTTGCCTATTCTAGATATTTCATATAAGGGGGATCATGCCATATTTGTCATTTTGTGATTCACTTATCCACTCAACAGTTTTCTCCAGGTTCATCCATGTCATAGCATGCATCAGGATTTGATTTCTCTTTATGACTGAGTAATATTCCATAGTATTTATATAGTGGTACTAGATAATTTTAAATGGTTTAATAACAGGAATATTTGCATATATAAAATTCTAGAAAAATAACCCAAGCATTGAAAATAAAAGGTGAGTTTTGGGTGTGTTTTCAGGGTATGATAGTGGCTCCTTCTGGCCAAAATGCTCACAGTATTCCCTTCATAGAGGGCTAGAGTGTGTCTTCTATAGTAGATACTAGCAGTCCATGGAAAGATAATAGAGAACATGCAGACTTCTGATTGGAAAAGAAAACTGAACCAACACCGTTGCTGTTTTTAAGCCAGAAGTATGTGAAATTGCAAATAACACTCAGAATTTAATGCATAATATTCAGAGAAGGTGTACGATATTATGAGACTTGCTTACATATTTACCTAAAATAGTTATATATGTATTATAAAACATCTATAAAATATGCTACACACGGATATACATATGTGAGGCATTCCTGATGTTTTGAGCAACACAAATCAGTGAAATGAAGGCAGAGGCTTCTAAGAAAAGCACTTAAAGGGCAATCCTCATTACAGTACTAAACTTATGGTTTGGTAACTGATAGCCTTCAATGCTGGGTATTGATGGCCATACCCAGCCTTTGATAAACAGACTCACATAGGGTCAGAATTGACTTTGCAGGAGATGAGAATGATGAAAATGACCAGTGCTTAGCACAAAAGTTCGACTTCATTCTGGGTCCTTTAAATAAACAAAATAAATTATTCAGCTAGTTGGAGGCCAAGATCTGTTATCATTGTTTTTTTTTTCCTCCAATTTTTCCTCTTGCCATATTGGTGATTGATAAATCCTGTCAATATTTCTTCCAGAACACCTTTCTTTGATTATACAATTAACTGGAATTTTGATTCCCATTCTGATTTTCTTTGATTTGGTTTAACTTATTTGCTTGTGTCTTTGCTCCTAAAAGGTTTATTGTAGCAATTACTGTAACAATCACTTTTTTAAATAGAATATATATATTAATTGTTGTTGCTATGATTTTACCCTTTTAGTACTACCATCCCCCAATAGAGGTCAACCCCTTTCTCAGTCATAGTTTCATTGTATGTACAACATACAATGTAAATGACTGTGTAATTAGGTAATTTTTTTGCATTGTAGGTAGATGTTAAATTATTGAAAGAAATATTGGGTAGAACTGTACTTATTAAGCAACAGAGAAACCACAAAATATTTTTATCATTTGGTGGTTTTTTCAGAAGTAAATTATCTTCTTGCTTTGACAAAGACATTATACTGAAATCTGTAATTAAATAAATAATGTTGTAGTAAAATTTTAGTTAGTAGCCAGAAGCAGATAAATCTAGTGTAAATTTACATTGTTTTTTCAATAATGACTGCTAAGTGACATGAAAAAGTTATTTATTTCTTCAAACTCTTAATTTGTATCAAGTCCTAAAGTTTTAGATAATGGGGAGAACTGTTTAGTCAATTGTACACGTGATTTATTTTAATATAACTTCTAGTGAATCTTAAATACTGTTTTATAAACAGTGTATATGTTTCAAAATATGAAAAATAGAACATTTCATAAAGAGAATGCTCAATAGATTAGAAAATCAGTTCTGGGATTTAATTTTCAGGCTGAGCAGTTATTTTAAATAGTGAAAATTAAGCTTTTAATTTCTTAATAAATCTTGCTTTTCTTCTGGAGGTAGATAAATATTGATACATACATATTTTCTAGTTATTGATTGAACATCATTTTTTATTATATAACCTTCCACTTGAGTTATTTGTCTTTACTTTCTGTAGCCTTACAGTAAAATGAATAGCTTTGGTATACAGATAATTTCATCCTAAGGGTCTTCAATGACAGTAGAAAATAGAAAGATATTTGCCTCTCCAGTCTACCTTACCAGAACTGTGGTAAAGGTTAATCGATTGGCTACTAACTAAGAGGTAGGTAGTTGGAATCCACCAGCCACTCTGCAGGAGGAAAGACTTGGCAATCTGCTTCCTAAAGATTATGACCTAGGAAACTCCACGGGGCAGTTCTACTCTGTCCTGTGGAGTTGCTATGAATCAGAATCAACTCAGTGATGCACAGAACAGCACAACAGTCACATTTTTGCTTCCCCCGTTTTTGATCAATCTGCTTGTTGTTGAAAAATGTCCACTGAAGGTATTCCTTGTTTGGTAGGGTCTGTCATCACTTATAACTTTATTGATTTACGTTAAGAAAATAGGAAGGATTGTTTTTTGGTATGAAGGTACAGAGAATAACAAATTTTCATCTATATTGCATCTATTCTTACCTTTTTCATTCCATTCATTCAACATATCTTTGTTGAATACTTACTATGTTCTCTGCGTTACCCAAAGTAATGGAATAATTCGTAGGTGGATAATCTCAGTTATGTTTTGATGACAAGCACATTTATTTTGGCCTGTGTGTCTCTGACTTTCACATTCTTCCATTCCTTTGTTCTCTGAAGACAGTACGTTCTTTCTTAGCTAGATTAATCCCTCAGTATTTCATATTTGATTCAGTTCCCTTTTGCTTCTTCTAGAAATGCATTTATAATTCAGTTTGTTCTTATACCTTCAGTATATTCTCCATTCGCTGCTTCCTTTTTATGTCAACAAATATGTTCACTCTTGCCATTCTAAAATAAACAAACTAGCCCTTCTCATGATTCTGCTATCCTCAGAGATACCACCCTTTTCTGTTGTTACCAAATTAAAAAAAGAAAGAGAGAAGCAATCTTACTGTAATGACTTCTTTATTATGAACTTAATTCCTTGTGCTCTGCTTTATTTTCACAAATGATCTTACTGAAACTTTTCTCTAAAGGCAATATCCCTTGTGGACATTCAATTCATTGGTGGATTGCAATCTGTATCTCCCTATAACTCTATAGCACTGCTAAGCACCAGTTAAAAAGCTTTCCTTTTTTTGGCCTTTCTTTACTGTATTATTCTACTAGTTCTTTCTCAGAGTGATTTCTACCAGCATTTATTAATTTCTAATTCATCTCTTCAGTTATCAACAAACATATATTGAGTGCATGTTAATTTCTTAATAAATCTTATGTCCTGTGCATTGTACAAGATGCTGGAGATGCAACTAAGAGCAGGGTAGATAAAGCCCCTGCCCTTCTGAATTTATTTTCTAATGGAGGAGATAGACAATTAAAAGGAGAGAATGAAATATAATATACTTTTTATCCTGTAGTGATAAATAATGAGCTGCATTTTGTGCTAATAATTTCAGGATGGTATATCAAATGTTGTTGCTTGACTACTAACTTTGTCTGGGTTATCTAGTGTAACAGAACCAGTTATATATAGGAAGAGAAACAAAAAACCATACTCATGGCCATCGAGTTGATTCTGGCTTACAGCAATGCCCATTGGGTTTCAAAGGCTGTAAATCTTTATGGAAGCATATCGCCTCATTTTTCTTCCACCAGTAGAGCAGCTGGTGGGTTCAAACCACTGATCTTTTGGTTAGTAGTCAAATGTACTACACCACTATACCACCAGAGTTCCTTATATATAAGGGAGCTCTGGTGGCGTAGTACCAAAGGCATTTGACTGCTAACCAGAAGGCTGGCAGTTCAAACCCACCAGCCACTCCTTGGAAGGAAGACTGGGCAATCTTCTTCTGTAGAGATACCACCTTGGAAACCCAAGGAGGGGTCGCTATGAGTCGGAAACAACTCAACGGCATTGGTTAGTAGTCAAATGCCTCAACCACTACACCACCAGAGTTCTTTATATATTGGAAGCCAAAAACCAAACCAAACCCACTGCCATCAAGTCTATTTCAATGCATAGCGACCCCCACTGGGTTTCTGAGGCAATAAATCTTTATGGAAGTAGATTGCCCAGTTTTGCTTCTGTGCAGTGGCTTGTAGGTTTGAACCACTAACCTTCTGGTTAGCAGTCAGGTGCCTCAGGCACTGTGCTACCAGAGCTTCTATATAGGAAGAGTACAGCATAAAGTTCTGCCAAAATATCTGTTTATAGTCTGGAGGCAGAACACACCATAGGGAAACTCCCTTTTCAGCTGATTAATTAATTACATTAAATTACATTATGAAATAGATTACATGTGGAAGATAATTACATTAGAATACATTATGGAACAGCAACTAGATTGTTTGACGAAACAACTGGGAATAATAGTCTAGCCAAGTTGACACATAAAATTAATCATCACACCTATCCGAGCTCCATTCCTCTTTTTGAAAACACTAATGTTCTAATGTTTCTTCAGATATGCTTCTACTTTACATGGCTTTGTGTTTTCAGAAGAGGTAGACACTACTCTCAGCTCCAGGATTCATCCCCATGTGGTCTAACTGGTCACACGAGTTCCATTCTCCTTGACTGGTATGGGTTCAGCTGCGGACATGTGATGCAGTTTGAACCAATGAGATTAATAGGAAGTTTGCCTTTTGCTACAGATTTTTATCAATGTGAAATATATTAGTCTTCCCATATAATGATGTTCAGATTGATTTCTTTTTGTGCGTGATCCTAATATTTCCCCTACCAGCTTTTTTATGTGGCAGTTTTTTTCCTCATCACTTAATTTTAATTCCTTTGTGTCATGTGGTTTAAAGCAAATTTCTAGTGACAAAAATGGCTGATATTTGTTTTACCCAGTTTCATAGTCTCTTTATATAGGTAAATTTAATATATTCTCAATTCCTATTATGACTAATGTATTTGCATGTGTTCTTGCCATATAAGTTATTTTTTATAAATTATGTTTTCTCCTCTTTACTTTTTTGATTCTTTGATTGAACTTTCTCTGTTTCATTATTCCATTTTGAGTATCCTAGTAGTTACCAAAAAATTCTTAACACTTAAAGAAACTTAAATTCTCTTTAAATATCTATAGAGTTTTGCTGTCCAAAATGGTAGCCACTAGCTATGTATGTTGTTGTTGTTGTATGCCGTTGAGTCAGCCCACTAGCTATGTAAGGCTATTTAAATTTAAATCAATTAAAATAAAAATCATAAATATGTATTTCTGCAGTTATACTAACTACATTTCAAGTGCTCAATAGCTACTGTATTAGATAGCACAAATACACAACAGTTTCATCATTGAAGAAGGTTCTTTTGGATAGCACTGATCTAGAGTAAATAGATATATGCTTCTGAATTACTGAAACAAGTATCTTAGCATTCTATTCTGTTGTTTACATGGGATGTGTGTGTATAATTTTTATATTATGTACTTAAATTATTTAGATTTATTATAACTTTTGCTTTTACCCATCCTACTGGTTTCTTTTATTCTATGGCTTTCTTGGACTATGCTAAAGGGACAAGGAGGTAGCATCTTCTAACATTCTCTAACTACACAAGAAGAGAATAGAATCACTATCAGCAGCCCAAGGCCTGTTCTTATGAGGCCAGAAATGCTGCCACCCTCCAACCCTCTTACTAAGCTTGTCATCAACTGTGCCTCCCACAGCACCCCCACCTCTCAGCTGGGTTCAATAATTCGCTGCAGTGGCCACACAGAACTCAAGAATATGGGGTTTATTAGGGAAGCAATAGGCTACAATTCAAGTTCAGGAATGCCTTCAGTCTCTCAGCTGGCTGTCTCTCTCAGCATCTGGCCATCTCTCTCAGTCTCTCAGCAATGAGACTCTCTCTCAGCAGCACATCTCTTTCAGCAGTGTGTCTCTCAGCTGGTAGTCAGAGAGACTCTTTCTGCCTCTGTTGTTGTTGTTGTTATGTGCTGTCAAGTCGGACCCAACTCATAGCGACCCCTCCTTGGGTTGCCAAGGAAGTAGATTGCCCAACCTTCCTTCCGAGGAGTGGCTGGTGGGTTTGAACCACCAGCCTTCTGGTTAGCAGTCAACTGCCTCTAGGAGGGCTCACTTTGAGCCTCACAGGGTGGCAAAACTAACCAATCCCACCATCAGAATTCTACACACCTGAGAGAGAGCAAACTTCCTAGAAGATTGCTTTGTGTTGCTCCAGGTGGATGACTTTAACAAGCAGCTTCTCAGTTACTCACGGCAAAGTGGGAGTTACAAAGACTATGGCTAGAAAAGCCATACCATGTAATTTACTACATCACAGACTGATTATTATATTTTGTTGGAATCACTCTTTTAGAGAAGTCTGTGGGGTAATAGGCATTCTGAACACTTGTATCCCAGATGTTTTTAATTTGTCTTCAACTTGAATTCTAGTTTGCCCGCATGAGATTTAAAAATATTTTTTCCCTAAAATTTTGAAGATTTTATTCATTGTATTTTAAAATGCAATACTAACCCTGAGTATATAGATGCTGATCTGAATTTCATATCATTTATAGATAATGTCTTTCTTTTCCTATAGAATTTTATTTTATTTTTCCCTTTTCTTTCTTCCTCTCTCCTCTCCCTCCCATTTTTCTTTCTTCTCTCCCTTTTCTCCTCTCTCCCTCACTTCTTTCCTTCCTTCCTTTTTGTGTTTTACAAAATTTCACAATGTTTCTATTTTTGCTTTCATGGCCTTAGGTTGCCCTTTCAATCTCAAAACATGTGTCTCTTCAGTTCAGGGAAATTTCTATTTTAACTTTGCATTTCTTTCCCCATATTATTCTGTTCTCCTTTTCTGGGATATCAGTCAAAGGGATGTTGAAAATTTTAGATTTGTTCTCTATGTCTTTTTATTGGTTTATTGTACTTCCTATTTCTTTGGCCATTTTCATTGCATTCTGGGGACACCTTTAGCTAGATCATCCTATTCACTAAATTATTTCATAACTTTCCAAGGAACTCTGGTAGCATAGTGCCTAAGGCACTTGACTGCTAACCAGAAGGCTGG
>NW_006921794.1:33069-34573 GCF_000298275.1 Orycteropus afer afer
GCATGCTGTCTCTTTAAATATCCAAAATAGTCAAACTGCTTTTTAAACCTTCAAAATGGTGGCGTCGTCCAGACCGGCAAAAGTCCACAGCTCAGCCCGCCTTTCTCTTCATCTTCTCCATTTATTCTCCAGCCACCAGAGCAGTCCTCTGTGCAGTCCCTGGCTGCATTAGGTTAATTCTTAGATCCTACCACCACTCGGGAATCTCCAAGCTGTCTGTGCCATCAGGATCACTCAGGATCGCTGCCAGACCGCAGGTCCGTATGTCACCTTTTTTGGTGTTTTCATGCAAATTTTTCTGCTAGTTGGGGTTTAGTCCACTTCTATATCCTTCCCTTCATGGCTCGGGGGTTCAAGATTATCTTCTGTGTCTGTGTTAATTCGTTTCCTTTTTCTTTGTTGAAGAGGGTCTGTGCAGTCTTTCTGCCTAGTCCGCCATCTTGCCAGAACTCCCTTTTAGTTTCTTACAATAGTACTTTATAGTTTTCCTTGTATATGCATTTTCCATCTCTGGTTATGTTTATTCCTAAGTATTTTATCCTTTTGGGGGCTATTGTTTTCTTGATTTCCTTTTCAGAGTTCTCCTTGTTAATGTAGAAGAACCCAACTGATTTTTACATATCGATCTTGTACCCTGCCACTTTGATGAATCCTTCTATTAGATCCAGTAGCTTTCTTGTGGAATCTCTGGTGTGTATATATATTTAGGATAATATCATCTGTAAATAGGCAGAGTTTTACTTCTTCCTTTCCGATTTGGATGCCTTTTATTTCTTTTTCTTGCCTTGTTTCTCTGGCTAAGACTTCCAGTATAATATTGAGTGAGAGTGGTAATAACTGGCATTCTTGTCTTGTTCCTGTTTTCAAGGGGAATGCTTTCATTTTTTTCTCCATTAAGAATAATGTTGGCTGTTTGTTTGGCATATATGCCTTAATTATGTTGAAGAATTTCACTTTTATTTCTGTTTCACTGAGCATTTTTATCATGAAAGGGTAATGGATTTTATCAAATGCCTTTTCTGCATCAACTGAGATTATCATGTGCTTCTTTTCCTTTGTTTTATTTATGTGAAGAATTACATTGTTTGGTTTTCTGATATTGAACCATCCTTGCACACTTGGTATGAACCCCACTTGATATTGGTATATTGATATATATTGATATTGATATATATGCTCTACTGTTGGATTCTGTTGGCTAGAATTTTATTGGGAATTTTTACATCTATATTCATGATGGGTATTGGTCTATAATTCTCCTTTTTTGTGATGTTTTTACCTGGCTTTGGTAACAGGATGATGCTGGCTCATATAATGAGTTTGGGAGTATTCTCTCTTTTTCTATGTTTTGGAAGAGTTTGAGTAGAATTAGTGCCAACTCTTCTCTGAATATTTGGTAAAATTCCCTACAGAAGCTCCATTCCCCAGATGGTTTTTATTTTGCTGTTGACTGGAGTTTTTTGATGATATCTTCAATCCCATGCCCTGCCCTTTTTTTTTTTTT
>NW_006921794.1:34723-44563 GCF_000298275.1 Orycteropus afer afer
TTTTTTAAGTTGTTGTAGTACAATTTTTCATAGTAGTTTGTTACAATCCTCTTTATCTCAGTTTGATCTGCTGTAATGTCTCCCATTTTATTATTATTATTTTTTTTTATTGTGTACATCTTCTCACTTTTTTCCTTTGTCAGTGTTGCCAGTGGTTTTTCAATTTTATTTTTCCTCTCAAAGAACCAACTTCTAGTTTTTTGACTCTTCTGTTGTTTTTTATTTTCTATTTCATCTACTTCTGTTATGATCATTATCATTTCCTTCCTTCTGGTAGCTTTGGTCTCCTTTTGCTCTTCCTTTTCTATTCGTTTAGTTATCAGGTTAAGTTATTCATTTTAGCTCTTTCTTCTTTTCATGCATTTATTGTTATAAACTTTTCTCTGAGCACTGCTTTTTCTTTTTCTTTTTATATTTTATTGTGATTTGTATGAAATTTACAGAGCAAATTCATCTTCCATACAGCAGCTCACATATACTTTGTCTCATGACATTGACCGCAATTTCCCACAATGCAACAACTGTCCTCCCACTTCCTCCCTATAGTCACTTGTTCCCTGTGTCCTTCCCTCTCATGGACTCCTGCCCCCCCACAGTTGTCACCCTGTGCATACACAGCCCTTCTATTCTCCCATGACTGATCTCTCCAAGGAGTATATCTACCTAATGTAAATGTTCAGCTTATATGCCTGTCTTGTTTGGCTGGAAGCCACAGGAGTGGATTCAATTCAGAACTAAGAGACAGCTAGGGGCCATAGTCTCAGGGCTTCCATCAGGCTCTCTCAGACCAGCAAACCTGCCTGGCCCTTTTTTAAAAAAAAAATGATTTTTGACTTTTGTTCCACATTGTTCTCCTACTCTATCCAGGATATCCTACATAGATCCCGCTGTGACTGGTTGACAGTGGTAGCCAGGCACCATCTAGTTCTTCTGGTCTCATAGTTGTATAGGCAGAGGACTGCATGGTATACTTGTCCCTTTGACTAATTATTTCCATGTGTCTTTGGTTTTCTTCATTCTTCTTTGATTTGGATAAGGAGAGATCCATTGTTACCTCTAGATGGCTGCTTGCAAGTTTTTAAGATCCTAGTCATCTGAGCACTGCTTTTACTGTGTCTCAAAGACTTTGATATGTTATGTTTTCATTCTCCTTTGATTCTAAGTATTTTTTCATTTCACTTTTGATTTCTTCTGTGACTCAATAATTTTTCAGTAATATGTTACTTAATCTCCACATACAGGCAGTCCCCAGGTTACAAATGTTTGACTTACATATATACTTATATATAAAGCTTAGTTATGTACCAATTCACATAAAGCTTATTAAATTAAAAATTTGAGGTACATACAATGGTTCATAATAACAAACAGCCACTACTTTGCAATATGCATCAAAATGTAATTATTATTACTGTATTAGTATGATAAAGAAGTTTTAGTTTATCTGGAAGTTTTTTTTTTTTTTTAATGCATAAGAAGGTATACTATATACTAAGACAAACATTTGACTAACTGACATTAGATACCAACCATATCTAACTGTTTCAACTTACATATAAATTTGACTTAAAGATAGATTTAGGAATAGAACTCATTTCATAATTTGAGAACTGCTTCTGCTTAATTTATTTTCTTTGATCTTCTGATGATTAATTTCTAGTTTTTAACTGTTACAGTCAGAGAAGATGCTTTGTATAATTTTGATCTTTTTAAATTTGTTGAGGCTTCCTTTGTGACGTAAAATGTAGTCTATTCTGGATAATAATCCAGTTGTGTTGGAGAAGAATGTATATTGTTCTGCTGTTCAGTGGTGTGTTCTATGTATGTCTGTGAGGTCAAGTAGAATAGTGTTTTATAGATCTTCTTTGTCTTTGTTAATTTTCCCTCTAGTTGTTCATCAAAGATAGTGTGTTGAAACCTCTTACTATTATTGTAGAACTATCTATTTCTCTCTCCAAATCTGTTTGATTTTGTTTTATATATTTTGGAGCTCTGGCATTGGGTGCATTAATATTTATTATTATTATGTCTTCTTGTGAATTCACCCTTTAATCATTATATGGCACCCTTCTTTGTCTCTTGTAATGGATTTTGACTTAAAGTTTATTTTGTTAGAAATTAGTATTACCACTCCTGCTGTCTTTTGGGAGCTCTGGTGGCATAATGCCTAAGGCATTTGACTGCTAACTAGAAGCCTGGCAGTTCAAACACACCAGCCACTCTTCTTCCATAGAGATACCACCTCAGAAACCCAAGGAGGGGTCACTATGAGTAAAAAGTGATTTGACAGCAGTGAGGTTTTCTTTTTTTTTTCCCTCTCGCTCTTTTGCTTACTATTAGCTTGGTGTATGTATTTTCTGTCCTTTGATTTTTAACCTATTTATGTCTTTGTGTCTAAGGTGTGCCTCTTGTAGATAACATATTGATGGATCATGTTGTTTTATCTACCCTGCTACTCTGCTTCTTGACTGGTGCATTTTGTCCTTTCACATCCAGAGTAATTATCAATAGATATGATTTGTTGCTGCCATTTGGTTACACTTTTTCATATTGTTAATGGTTTCTTTGTTTTTAATTTTATGTGCTTAGTTATTTTTTATATGAATCTTCTTATCATCTGTATTGTTGTTCTAGTGTTTACTGAGTCTTTTTTACTTTCTTCTTTGTTTTGGTAAGTAAATTTATTAATTTTCTTTGTAGTTACCCTGAAGCTTACCCTTATCCTCCTTATTTAAAATAGTTTTTTATATCTTGAAATAAAATTGACTTCCTCTCTGTATTGAAGCTCTATAACTGTACCATTCATTTCTCCTTTTATTCTGATATTGTCATTGTCTCCAATGTAGTATCTCTGTTTCCCTATAATCAATTTTGAAGCTTTATTTTACTTTTGTTAAGTCTCTATTTGAGTTGATATCTAAGTGTTGCAGGTTGTTGTCTGGTGTCATTGGATCTCTGTCCAAAGGGCTCCCATTAATATTTCCTGGTCTGGTGCTTACAAATCTCTTAATTTCTACTTATTTGGAAATGTAATTTCACCTCAATTTTGAAAGACAGTTTTGCTGGATATATGATTCTTGTTTGGCAATTATTTTCTTCCAGGATTTTGTATATGTCATCCCATTGCCTTCTTGCCTGCATAATTTCTGATGACAAATCAACATTTAGTCTTATTGATATTTCACTTTTCATGATCTGCTTTCAGAATTCTTTCTTGTCTTCATTTTTCTTTAGTCTATTTTCTGATTCTTTTTCAAACATATTTATCAAAAAATTTTCCTTCTATTTCACTGATTCTTTCTTCCATTGATTTAATTTGGCTTCTGTGTTTCTGTTATTTTATTATTGAGGTTCTACATTTCTAGTGGTTACATTTGTATAGTTTCTATTTGACTATTGAGTTTGTCATTTTGTTCTTGTATTGTTTTCCTTAATTCTTCTAGGATTTTTTCTTTGTTTTCCTTGATGAGTCTAACATTAGTATTTTAAATCCTTTTTTAGGTAAGTCTGTTATCAGTTCTTCCTCCAGAATGTTTTCTGTCCCTTTATTTTTGCTCACTTCTTTAAGCCATTGTACCCTGTTTTGTTCATACAGTTTGTTATTGTCTGCATATGGTTTGTTATTGTTATATTGATTGTATATTTGATTGTTTTGTCCTGATTTATTGTTATTGTTTTGTTTTCACATGTCAGGCACTTTATTTCTTCTCTTTCTTTTGAGAATACCTTTCTTCCTTTGTATTATTTTAATTGTTGCTGTTCTATGATACTGGTCTATGTCTGACTTTGGTGGTATCAATTGGCTAGGTGTGATTTCTTCTCACTACATATGGAGGAGTGTGTACTGGTGGCATAGTGCCTAAGGCATTTGACTGTTAACCAGAAGGCTTGTGGTTCAAACTCACAAGCCACTCCTCAGAAGGAACACTCGACAATCTACTTCTATAGAGATACAGCCTCAGAAACCCAAGGAGGGATTGCCATGAGTCAGATTTGACTGAACGGCAGTGAGTGAGTGTGTATGGTAGGTCACAGCCATTCGTGAGTCCTCTGTCATTAGGCTTATATTTCTTCTTTTACAGAATTGAGTGGAGGTTTGAGAACAGTCCTTTCCCTGATGTGAGGCAGTAAGTATTGGAGGGATCAGGGACCTTTCACAGTTCTCATGGACCATGAAGTCCTTCCAAATTGGTGCTAGGAGTTAATGCATCTGCTGGTGAGCAGGGCAGGATGTCTCCTTAACTACTGTGAGGCAGTGCTACCCAAATGGATGTGTTAGGACTCTTGTGCTTTCAACTGTGCATTTATGAATTGGCAAAGCTTTAAGTGTTGGGGGATCAAAGGATCTCAGTGCATGTGCACACAACCTGTAGGAACTGTCTGAGTATGGGATGTGTGGCATTGCATCTACACAATTGTTGAGTGAGGGCACTGGCATTTCCTGTTCAGTGTTGGGCAAGAATGCAGGTGGCATCTGTCAGGATATGTCAGGTGATTGCTGTAAAGGTCATGTGCCTGCCTGGTTGGTCACTGGGTGAGGGTGCAGGGAGCCTTGCCACCGGGTGTTGGGAGGCATGACAGGGGGCATTGCGCACCTCCAGTCACCAGGTATTAAACCTCTATTATAGATGCATCCTGCAGAAGGTGATTAGATACAAGAAAACTGTGTTAGATACAAGAAATCTTTTCTTAAGTGCAAGAATACCCTCGTCTTTATTTTGCTAATATGTTGTTTAGTTCTTGAAAACTTACTTAAATTGTCTCTGATTGTCTGTTTCCAATTCTTGAAACAAATATAATACTGCCCATTCATTCATTCAGTTTATCAAGTAATTCTCTATTTACCAGCCTACCTATCAGATTTTTGTGAGGAACAAGTAGCAGAGTTCTGGTAAAATTTTTACTTGAAAATTTTAAGGTATTCAGGTAAAACACTTGCCAAAGAGACAGTGAGGCCTCATCTTCTGACCTCCTCCAACCCCATAAGAGGAAGACAGAATCGCCATTAGTAGCCCAATGCCTATCCCTGAAAGGCCAAACATGCTGCCTCCCTCTAGGCCTTTCACCAACCCTGACACCAACCATTCCCCCTGCAGCACCCACCACCTCTCTGCTGGGTTCAATAATTCACTGCAGTGGCCACACAGAACTCACAGATTATGGGGTTTATTAAGGATGCAACAGGCTACAATTCAAGTTCAGGAACACGTTCAGTCTCTCTCAGCCCACCGTCTCTCTGCTGACAGTCTCTCTCAGTCTCTCTCTCAGCAGTTCATTCTTCTCGGTGTCTCTCTCCTAGAAGCACGTATCTCTCAGTCTTTCTGAGCAGCACATGTCTCTTGTGTCTCTCTCAGCAAGTGTGTGTCTCTCAGGAGCGTGTTTCTCTCAGCAGCACATCTTTCTCAGCCAGCAGTCAGAGAGACCCCCTTCTTCCTCTAGAAGGACTCTTTTTGAGCCTGGCAAAATGGCCAGACTAACAAATCCCAACATCAGAATTCTATATACCTGAGAGAGAGAGAACTTCCTAGAAGATTGCTTCATGCCACTTGCAACAGAAATACCCCAGATGGATAACTTTAACAATCAGGAACTACTCAGTTGCTCATGGCAAATTCCACCATGGAGTTTACAAAGACTTATGTCTAGAAAAGCCATATTATGTAATTTAGTATACTGCAACACGATAGATCAATACTTCATTTGCTTATCTCCAATCTCTCCATCTCCAAATCCTACTAAAAAGGCCATAATGATTTTTTTTTTTTTTTTTTTTAGCAAAAGGCATGCGGCCATAAAAACAAATGAACAGGCCGAGAGATTGAAGCAAGGAAAAAATATCCTCAAAATTTTGGAAGCTAGGAATTAGATGGATGAAGTGCTAACCAATTTATGGAAGCAAGAAAATCTAGGGCTTATTTGAAAGAAGCAGTAAAAAGCAAGTTGATTAAAGTTCAGGGATTAGAGGCAGGTGGTACCTCTGAAGACTAGGTCTTTTGGTTACCTAGTGCCTCTCTGATGGAAATATACCACAAATGGGTGGTTTTAACAAATAGTTTATTCTCTTACAATTTCGGTGGCTAGAAATCCAAGTTCAAACTGCCAGGTTCTAGGGGCTGAGTGAAAACCCCTCAACCTTGGGCTTCAGCTCTGCCTCCTGCTCTCAGCCCACTGAAGTTGGAGGCTTTTCTTCACTCAGTTACCTGTTGGCTACTGAGGCTGACAAAGCCAAGGTCAACACAAGAGGCACAGTCTCAATATTACCAAATAACATGGCACACCACTAATTCAAGTCCAGAAAAAGTCCCAAGGTCAGCAGGGTATGGAAGGCTGTTGAATGATGACTTTGCTACATGAAGGATTCAAGCAGGCCAAAAGCTACAGACCATTCCCAAAACTTCCCCTTTTATACAGGAAGCAGACCACATCCCTAAAGCAGCTACTCAGCTGCTCACAGAAGATTGCACCATGGAGTCGATTACCAGTTTCATCATGGGGAATAACTACCACCAGTTGCCCAGCTACTCAAAACCAGGCCCAGCCAAGCTGATGCATAACCTTAACTACCACATTAGGATTGAAAACAGGAGGAGGAATTGGGAGTCTAAGTGGGGAGCTCTTGGGGCCATGGATCAGTTTCTTTACAATGGGGGAGAAAAGTTGAAAGGATGAGTGATTAGAAGAGTGTATTGGTAGGGGGTTGGAATGAAAGTAGTAACAGACATAAGTCTTCTTTCCTAGTATGAAGACAAATGATAATATGTCCAGTGGTGGTGGTGGGGGGAAAGCTCAAAAATAGGATATGCATGCTATTAAGAAAGAAACAATTGCTAGACAAAATTGCAAACAGGAATTGAAGGTGTTTGCATGGAGGTTTCAAAATGGAGGTCTTGTCAGTAGTCACCACACTAATTCCCTCTAGCATCTTAGTGCCTGAAAAACTAGGTACAGCAGTTTGAATTAGGGATTCAGGTGCTCTGAATAGCTCCCTGAGGCAGAGTGCACCAAATTCAGGGGAGTAGGATTAGAAAGGAGAAAGGAACAGGGGGGAAAAATAACAAGAACAGGAGATGTACCCTGCAGAGCACCGACAGGTGAGAAAGGCAATCCGAGACCTCCCTGGGTTAAGGAAGAAGACACACTATACCAGCATATCAGCAAACACACCAGCATACCATCAGTCACCCCAAGGATCTACCTTCAGCACCTGATTTTATCAGTAACTTGGGTAGCAGGGTGTGAGCGGGCACTTCCAGCACTGCTGAGACCTGAGCAGAGAGTCCATTGGTACTGCAAGAGGGCGGCCCAGTGAGGTACCCCCGCAGTGGGTCACTAAACAGGCTTTAGTCAGCTTTTTGGCACTGAGGGGCCTGCACTTTGTCAGTAATATTGGGACCACTGGGTGTGAGCGGGCACTAACCTGACTCCAGCACTGCTGAAACTGAGTGGATCTTTGGTGCTGCAAGTGAGTGGGTCCAGAGAGGAACTCCCATGGCAGATCGCAGAGCTGGGCAATTGTCTTGGGTCAGCTTTTTGGCACCGAGGGGCCTCTGGAGTGGCATTTTTCTTTGTATCTAAGCCTGGCAGAGAGTGGCAACCCTCTAATAACCGGAGTCTTTGCTGAACTTGAGCTTCAGGCCTGTGAATAACAGTACAGCATCATCATTACTAGCCTGCTCAAAACCCTAGAAACCTCCCCTTCTTTCACTCTTTCCACTCCCACCTTCTCTACCAATAACCTTGTTCATCCAGTAGAAGAAATCACATTCAGCCACCATAATACCTCCTGGTTCAAATTCTAAACTCTCTTTATGCCAAACAGAGACTCATATCCACATTCCACACATTGATTCCATTATCACAAAGAAAACCACAGAGCAACCCAGCATACCTGAAAATACCTAAAAAAATGAAATACAACAGCTCCACATTTTGAAAATATTAAATCATAAAACCAAGACAAAACAAATCAATACATAACCAACAGTTAAAGACAACCTCAAAATGTCTAGGAAACAAGAGGCAACCTCAAATCAACAAAAGGAAAAACAGGACAAGGGATTAGAAGCAAAACAACAAACAAAGGTCTCATTAAATATGGAGGAAGATGAGGCAATAGAATTATCTGAGAAGGAATTTAAAAGATACGCTTATAGAGCTTTACAAGAGCTGAAGGGAACCCCAAACAGAAGCAAGGAGAACACAGACAGTTCCCTGGAAGAACTCAGGAAAATCATTCAACAAGATTAATGCACAATCAGAACTCATACAGAAACAGCAGTTGGAAATCTAGAAGATGAAAACCAAAATTACTGCATTACACAACACAGTAGAAGCACAAAAGAGTAGGTTAGAACTGGCTCAAGAATGCATATCCCAACTAGAAGACAAATCTCTGGACATCAGCCTGTATGAAGAAAAATCAGAACAAAGATTTAAGAGAAATGAAGAGAACCTAAGAATTATATGGGATGACGTGAAAAGAAACCACATAAGACTCATTGGAATTCCAGAACAAGAAAAGGTGAAAAAAAAACACCAAGAAAATTGTGGAAGACCTGCTAATAGAAAGCTTCCCCCATATCATGAAGGAAGAAAATAATAAAGATCAGAGCACGAGTAAATGAAACATAAAACAAACAAACAAAAAATAGAGAAAATCAACAAAACAACAAAACAAAAAGCCGATTCTTCCAAAAGATTAATAAAATTGATAAACCATTGGAAAATCTAACAAAAGAAAAGAAAGAGAAGATACAAATCACAAGAATTGTGAATGAAAAGGGTGGAATCACAACAGAACCAATGGAAATAAAACAGATACTGACAGAATATTATGAAAAATGGTATTCCAACAGATTTGAGAACATAAAAGAGATGAACAAGTTTCTAGAATCACAAGACCTACCAAAACTATCCCACTCGGAGATAGAATACTTGAACAGACCTATTACAAGAGAAGAAATTGAATAGGTCATAAAATACTTCCCACAAAGAAAAGTCCTGGCCCTGATGACTTCACTGGAGAATTTTATCAAATATTCAGAGAAGAGTTGACACCTATACTATTCAATGTATTCCAGAACATAGAAAAAGATGGAATACTCCCAAACTCATTGTATGCAGCAAGCATAACACTAATATCAAAACCAGGGAAAGACACCACTAGAAAGGAAAACTACAGACCAATAACCCTCATGAACATAGATGCAAAAATCCTTAACAAAATCCTAGCCAACACAATCTAACAATATATCAAAAAATTAATACACCTGGACCAAGTGGGATTCATACCAGGTTTACAAGGGTGGTTCAACATCAGAAAATCAATCAATGTAATCCATCACAAACAAAACAAAAGAACCATATGATTGTATCAATTGATGCAGAAAAGGCATTTGATAAAATCCAACATCCATTCCTGTTCAGAACTCTCATCAAAATAGGGATAGAAGGGAAATTCCTCAGCATAACAAACGGTATACATACAAAGCCAAAGGCCAACATCATTATTTATGGAGAAAGACACAAAGCATTCCCCTTATGAATGGGAACTAGACACTATCGTCACTTCTATTTAACATTGTATTGGAAGTCCTGGGCGGGGCAATAAGGCAAGAAAGAGAAATAAAACACACACAAATCAGCAAAGAGGAACTAAAACTATCTCTATTTGCAGATGATATGATCCTGTATATAGAAAATCCAAGGGACTCAATTAAAAAACTACTGGAACTAATAGAGAGGTTCAGCAAAGTGGCAGGATACAAGGTCAACATACAAAAGTCAGTTGGATTCCTCTACACCAACAAAGAGTCCTCTGATAAAGAAATAAGGGAAACA
>NW_006921794.1:45686-46159 GCF_000298275.1 Orycteropus afer afer
TTCTTATGCACATCAAAAGACTTCATCAAAATGGTAAAAAGAGAACCTACAGATTGGGAGGAAATACTTGCCTGTGACGTATCTGATAAAGGATTTATCTCCAATCTATAGAATACTTCAACACTCAACACCAAAAAGACAAATAACCCAATTCACAAATGGGCAAGAGACTTAAACAGACACTTCACTAAAGAAGATATACTGGCAGCCAACACATGAAAGATTGCTCACAATCATTAGTCATTAGAGAGATGCAAATCCAAACAACGATGAGATATCATCTTACCCCAGCAATAATAGCAAAGTTCAACAGGTCAGAAAATTACAAATGCTGGCGAGGTTGCAGAGAGTTTGGAACTCTTGTGCACTGCTGGTGGAATTGTAAAATGGTACAACCATTGTGGCAAACAGTATGGTGTTTCCTTAAAAAACTGAAAATAGAAGTACCATTTGACCCAGCAATTCCATTACTG
>NW_006921794.1:47394-56189 GCF_000298275.1 Orycteropus afer afer
AGACGACATGTCAATATCAACCAGTGTGTCCACAATACTGCATTGCCATTAACACCAAACACCAGGCTACAGATAAACACATAAACACCTGAGAGGATCAGATTGGGGTCAATGAACAGGATTATACTCTAGACCAAGGATAGATTCAGCTGAGACTAATCTTGCACAGACACCAATGATACAAAATACCTGCAATCCTTACAGAAACTATAGAAGACAGACACAGAGTAATCCCTCAGAGACAACCAGACACTATGGGAGAGAGATCCAATAGAGCTGCCATCTGAGATCCATAGTACTAGGGGTCACCAGACTCAATTGGCACAACAAAATACAGAAAAGCCTTGTTCCACATTCTGCATTGGTGAGTAGCGACTGGGGTCTTAACAGGTTTCAAGCGGCCATCTAAGATGCAGCTAATGGTCTCCTAGTGGAAGTGAAGAAGAGTGCAAAAAAAACAAGGGCATTTGGAAGCAGTCAGCCCTAAGACATGATGGTCCTCCAGACCAGAACTACATGGTACCCGGCTACCAATGTCAACCACTCAGGAAAGGATCAAATCTGGAGATCCTAGATAGAGTGGGAGGAAAAACATGAACAAAATCCAAAAACTCAATAATGACCAGAATTACTGGTCAGATGGAGTCTGATGAGACCCCTAATACTATGGCCCTGGAATACATTCTGCACCTGGAATAAAACTCACTCCCAGGGGCTGGCTTTCAGCCCAATAGTTAACAAGATGTACATGCAGACCACTCATCCCAGGATGACGCACCCACATACTCTGGTAATACATCCCTTAGACCAATAGACCATGGAATACCAGAGGGACAACATTCAAATTGAGGAAATGCAGGACAAACAGGATTGCATAAATATGAGGGGCTTAGGAGGAGGTTACTGGGCAGGGAGGGGAAAAGACTGAATTAGGGTTTGGCATGGTAAATGGGGAGTGAAACTAAATGTACACATAAAGTTGAATGTAAAACAAGCTCTTAAAATAAAAAATTTTAAAAATAAAATGTTTGCATGGAGGGTATCAGGGCAAGCTACCACTATAACCCATTGCCATCAAGTCAATTTTGACTCATAGTGACTCCATAGGACAGAGTGGAACTGCCCCATAGGGTTCCAAAGTAAATCTTTACCGAAGCAGAGTGCTGCATCTTTTTCCTGTGGAGTGGGGCTGGTGGGTTCTAACTGCTAATCTTTTGGTCAGCAGCCAAGCACTTAACCACTGTGCCACCAGGAGTCCTTGGCTGTGAACTAGAATAGTTAAACTGCATACTCCTGATAGAATGAAAGTCATATAACTATCAGTAGCTTATATGTGAAAGGAACCCTAGTGGCATAGTAGTTAAGCACTTGTCTGCTAACCAAAAAGTTGGCAGTTTGAACTTGTTAACCACTCCACAGGTGAAAGACATGTTAGTCTGCTTCCAAGGTCATGCTATGTGACAGAATAGAACTGCCCCATAGGGTTTTCTAGGCTGTAATCTTTATAGAAGCAGATTGCTGGGTCTTTTTCCCATGGAGCTTCTAGGTGGTTTGTTTGAACTGCCAACCTTTCAGTTAGCAGCTGAACACCAGGGCTCCTTAGATAGTGCTTTAGAGATTTGTTTTTGTTATTGTGTGCTGTTGAGTCACTTCTGACTCAGAGTGATCCTATGGGACAGGTTAGAACATATAACAGTGTGAAAAAAGAGTCTTTTTGTTTTGAGGACTGTGGAATATTGGAAAACCTTTGTTGTTTTTAGGTGTCATCAAGGTAGTTGCAACTTACAGTGACCCTGTGTACAACAGAATGAAACACTGCCTGGTCCTATGCCATCATCACAATCATTGCTATGTTTGAGCCCATCGTTGTAGAGGGGCTCATCTTCCGGTACTGCTATTTATAGCACATATGGGATGACCTTAACAAACAGGAGTTTATTCTCTTACATTTTGGGAGGCTAGAAGTCTGAGTTAAAAGTGCCAGGCTCTAGGGGCTGGGTGGAAGCCCCTCAACATTGGGGTTCAGCTCTATCTTTTGCTTCTGGCTCACTGAAGCTAGAGGCATCTCTTCACTCAGGCAGCTACTGGCTGCGGAGGCTAACAAGCCCAAGGTTAACAAATAAAATGGCACAGTCCTGATGTTACCAAACCACACAGGCTGGCCATTAATTCAAGTCCATTGTAAGTCCCAAGGTTGACAGAGCATGGCAAACTGCTGAACAGTGACACAACTACATGCAGGGTTCAAGCATGCCAAGCTAGAGACCATTCCCAAAGCTGCTTCTTATATATGGGAAGCAAACCACATACCCAAAGCAGCTACTCAGTTGCTTGTGGTAGATCCCACCATGGAGCTGATTGCCAGTCTTATCATGGGGAATAACTACCACCAGCTGCCCAGACACTCAACCAGGCCCAGCCAAGTTGACATACAAATTTAACACCACAGAAGTAGACCACCACATTCTTCTTCCTAGCCTATCTTAGTCTGGAAACTCCTCTGAAACCTGTCCACCATGGGTAACCATGCTAGTATTTGAAATGCCAGTGGCATAGTTTCCAGCATCACAACACACAAGCTACCACAGTATGACAAATTGACAGACAAGTAATGGGGAAGGCCTTTAAACAAAGTTCAAAATAATTGAAAATCAGTCTGACCATTGAATTTGTTTTATACTTTTCATCAAGTAAGTTTTAGAGTTTAAAAATAATACATGCATTGGTATGTGTTTAATGATATATGACAGTATTTTCTCTACCATTACATCTATCTGACTCAGGCACTGAATTAGAACTTGGGCCAAATAATTTACTTTCTGCTACTTTTTCTCTGTCTATGAATTGTTGATAAAACTGACTGTCTTGTGGTAGGCAGGTAGGTCTTAGAGAAATTCTGGGATCTACTTCTCTGATAATCCTATGAATATGATAAACTGAGCCTGAAAGCTAAATTACCTCTTCTAAGAAAATCATCAGAACACCAGAAAACAAAGATTTAGTTGTAAAAACATGATCTCCTACTTGAAACAAATGATCCCCTCTAAGGAACCAAAGTTCTCATGGTACCAGAAGTAATTAGTCAGTAATAAGTGAGTACTTATTCTCCAGGATGGAAAATATTTTACTAACAGAATTGCACAATAGATTTGAGTCAAATATTTATTTCTAACTTGCTATGGATAGAAAAATGAAGAAATTGAAGATTGTTACCAACTTCTGCAGTCTGAAATTAATGAAACATGCAATCAAGATGTGTTTATTATCACTGGTGATTGGAATGTGAAAGTTGGAAACAAAAAAAAAAAATCATCTGTGGTTAGAGAATATGGCCTTGGTGATAGAAATGATGCCAGAGGTCGCATGATAGAATTTTGCAAGACCAACAACTTATTCATTGCAAATAACTTTTTCAACATCATAAATAGTGGCTATACATGTCGACCTTGCCAGATGGAATACACAGAAATCAGATCAACTGCATCTATGGAAAGAGTTGATGGAGAAGCTCAATATCTCCAGCCAAAACAAGGCCAAGAGCTGACTGTGGAACAGACCATCAGTTGTTCATATACAAGTTCAAGCAGAAGCTGAAGACAATTAAAACATGTCCACAAGAGCCAAAGCGTGACTTTGATTATATCTCACTTGAATTTAGAGACCACCTGAAGAACAGATTTGACACACTGAACACCAGTGACCAAAAATCAGACGAATTGTGGGATGACATCAAGAACATCATACATGAAGAAAGCAAAATATCATTAAAAAGAAAGGAAAGGAAGAAAAGACCAAAATGGATGTCAGAAGAGACTCTGAAACTTGTTCTTGAATGTAGAGTAGCTAAAGCAAATGGAAGAAATGACAAGATAAAAGAGTTGAACAGAAGATTTCAAAGAGCAGCTTGAGAAGACAAAGTTAATTATTATAATGAAATGTGCAAAGACCTGAAATTAGAAAATCAAAAGGGAAGAACATGCTTGACATTTCCCAAACTGAAAGAACTGAAGAAAAAATTCAAGTCTCAAGTTGCAGTATTGAATAATTCTATGGGCAAAATAGGAGCTCAGTGCCTTAGGCATCTGACTGCTCACCAGAAGGTTGGTGGCTCAAACGCACCAGCCATTCTGCAGACACAAGACTGGGCAATATACGTCCATAAAAATTTACTGCCTTAGAAACCTAATGGGGGTCACTATGAGTTGGAGTCAACTCAATAGCCGTGGGTTTTTTTTGTTGCTGTTGTTGTCGTTTATGGACAAAATATTATATGATGCAGGAAGCATCAAAAGAAAATGGAAAGAATTCACAGAGTCACTGTACAAAAAAGAGTTGGTTGATGTTCATCTATTCCAGGAATTGGCATATAATTGAGAGCCAATAGTACTGAAGGAAGAAGTTAAAGCTGCACTGAAGAAATTGGTGAAAAACAAGGCTCCAGGAATTGACAGACTACCCATTGAGATGTTTCAACAAACGGATGCCAAGAAATTTGGAAGATAGCTGCCTGGCCAACTGACTGGAAGATATCCATATTTGTACCTATTCCAAAGGAAGGTGATCCACAGAACGTGGAAATTATGGAACAATATCATTAATGTCACATACAAGTAAAATTTTGCTGAACATAATTAACAGTTGCAGCAGTATATTGACTGAGAACTTTCAGAAATGCAAGCTGGGTACAGAAGAGGATGTGGAACGAGGGATATCATTGCTGATGTCAGATGGATCTTGGCTGAAAGCAAAGAATAGCAGAAAGATGTTTACTTGTGTTGTACTGACTATGCAAAATAATTCAACTGTGTGGGTCATAACAAATTATGGATAACATTGAGAAGAATGGGAATTCCAGAACATTTAATTGTGCTCATGAGGAACCTGTACATGGACCAGAAAACTGTCATTTGACAGAACTAGGGAAGACTGCATGGTTTAAAATCAGGAAAGGTGTGTGTCAGGGTTGTATCCTTTGACCATACTTTTCAATCTACATACTGAGTAAATAATCCAAGAAGCTGGACTATATGAGGAAGAATGCAGTATCAGGATTGAAGGAAGTCTCATTAACAACCTGCTATATGCAAATGACTTAACCTTGCTTGATGAAAATGAAGAAGACTTAAATGACTTATTGATGAAGATTAAAGACTGCAGTCTGCAGTATGGATTACACCTTAACATAAAGAATATGAAAATCCTCACAACTGGACCAATAAGAAGCATCATGATATATAGAGAAAAGGTTGACATTATCAAAGATTTTACTTTACTTGGATCCAGAATCAATACTCATGGAAGAAGTAGTCAAGAAATAAAACATCATATTGCACTGGGAAAATCTGCTGCAAAAGACCTCTTTAAAGTGTTAAGGAGCAAAGATGTCACTTTGAAGACCAAGGTGCACCTAACCTAGGCCATGGTATTTTCAATTGCCTCATATGTACGTGAAAGCTGGACAAGAATAAGGAAGACTGAAAAAGAGTTGATGCTTTTGAGTTATAGTGCTGGTGAAGAATACTGAAAGCACCATGGACTGCTAGAAGAACTAGCAAATCTGTCCTGGAAGAAGTGCAGCCAGAATGCTCCTTGGAATTGAAAATAGCCAGACTTCGTCTCACTTACTTTGGTCATGTTGTCAATTGGGACCATTTCCTGGAGAAGGATATCTCCAGGATATCCTTTGGCATCCTTTGTAAAGTGGAGGGTCCATGAAAGAGGGGAAGGTCCTCAACAAGATGGATTGACACAGTGGTTGCAATGACAGGCTCAAGCATAGCAAGGATTGTGAGGCTGGTGCATGACTGGGCAGTGTTTTGTTCTGTTGTACATAGGGTTGCTATGATTTGGAACTGATTTGATGGCACCTAAGAACAACAACATAGATTTATTGGGAAAGAGATGCTAGAGAAGTATGAATACACAGTATTGTGCAACACTTCTTAAGAACCTAATTAAGTTGATTTTCTTTGTATGTTACAGGTGAATTTGATTAAAATCATGTTGTCTCTGTGTATTTACACCTATTGGTCTAATATGTTCACTACACATCTTGCCTTTTTAACTTCACAAATTTACACCCACAGAGCAATTCTATTTAACTATGCCACAATTATTTTTGCTAGCAAGTTATATAAAAAAATAATCTCGCCAGGAAATAGTACTTAAGTAAAAGTTTCAAAAGAGATATATGCACAAGCTAAGATGAAATATGTAATTGATTTGCATGTCTTCTGTACAACAATGTTAATTGAAAACCATGTTTTAAAACTTTTATTGTTCCTAGAGTGAATTACTGGAACTTAAGCGAAGGCAACAAGAAGAAGAAAGAAGCAAGGCCCACCAAATTGAACACAGGAGGTATAATTCCTAATAAAATAAGCTTCATTGCTTAACTAAATTACATATACAATTTTTGCATTGTTTTAGGATAACAGTGCATATTGAATATGGTTTTGTAATCCATATTGCCTTTTTAATCTTTAATTAGGGTGTGGTATATGTGAGATGCCAACTGCTATATATTGTATACACAAACACACACACAATAATCAGGTTTTTTATTTTTCAGATACGTGTCATTATAAACTCACATTAGAAAACTTAATTATGGTTTCAAATTATGTATTTGCTTAGGTTTTCTTTAATTTGCTTCCCTTAAGACAAAGCATCATAATCCTTTGAGATAATGCTTTACCATCATTAATATTTTAGAATAATTGAATTTGTATTCAACTATGAATTAGTTTATTTAGTAATTAAATTCATTTAGATGGCAAGATGCCCATATATGAGTACAAAAACTCATAGAAAAAATATCATGAAAATTGTTTTATATGAACTAATACATTGGGGGAAAAATCTGAAAATGGAATAATTAAGTAGTTTTTCACAGTGTAAGTATTCTCTTTTTCCTAATATATAATAGTAGAGAGCTTGTGAGATTCCTCATAAGCTTTTCAATGAAGCCTATAACGAGCTTGAGTGTACCTGAACTTGACCTAGTACAATATCAGAAATTAATATTTAATAGTACTTAGGAAATATCTTTTTTATGCTGATGTTGGGACAGTGCCAGTAACTACCATATTGGCTAACATTATGATTCTAGGCCTTTCTTAGAGAGTATTTGGGCTATTGGAATTCATTAGGGTATGCTAGTGATTCTTAGGAGTATTCAATATAAAGGCTTTCGTGATATAAAGGAGAAAATGCTTATTTTGAAAATGAGTGGTTTCATGTGTCTAGTCTTTCTACTATCACTGCTGTGTATTTTAAAGTGTGGTGGCTTCATTTTATAAATGATAAATTTTAAAAAGTTTTCAGTGGACATTCCCAGTTCTGAGGGTGCCACGAAGTGTGAGTGCTCATATTCTTTAAACAAGACTGAATTGCCTCCGTCATCTAGAGAAACTTGTTTGAAAATGTCACATATGAACTGATATATTCTTCTCTGATTATAAGGAAACTTCAAAACTCTGATACATGGGTTAGGATATTTTTGTTGGGTAACGTTGAACTTCAACTTGGCTGTTAACTAGAAGGTTGGTGGTTCAAACTCATCAGCTGCCCCCTGGAAGGAAGGTGGAGCCATCTATTTCCATAAAGATTTGTTGTTGTTGTTGTTATGTGCCGTCGAGTCAGACCTGACTCATAGTGACCCCTCCTTGGGTTTCGGAGGCAGTATCTTTACAAAAGTAGATTGCCCAACCTTCCTTCCGAGGAGTGGCTGGTGGGTTTGGGCCACCAGCCTTCTGGTTAGCAGTCAAGTGCCTTAGGCACTGCACTACCTGAACTCCCATAAAGATTTACTGCCTCAGAAACCCAAAAGGGGTTGCTATGGTTGGAATCAATCTGATGGTGGTGAGTTTGGTTTTGAGTTTGTTATAAAGTAAGCCGTAAAATAGTTTAGTCCGTTTTTATTGATTTTTTCCTTAAAAAACTTTCTATTTAAAAAAACTACTATTGTATTTATATAACACTGGTTGCTAATAGTATCTAGTTATTTCTCTGGATTCCTGAGAATTAATTGGATAATTTAGGTTTTAAGAGCCTTAAAGAAAGTGAAGTGTCATGTTAATAGTCCTCATTTCTGGGAAATTAATCTTTAACAAGAGCTCAATAAAAATATAGGTTACTTGATTAGAGGCAGAAAAGATTATGTTTGTTATAGGAACACTGGTCCTCATTATTTAAGTTCTTTTCCATACTGTTGAATACCTATATATTAGTGAGGCTGTCTAGTGTTCACATGTCATTTTCATTTTCTATTGATTCTTGTTAAATGGAGATCCACATTTAATCCATGAGAAACTTCTCTGGATGATGAACTCAGTCATAAGTTTTGAAATAACTGATCAAATCTTTAAATGCATATTTTACATTTTCAGTCAGTTTTTAAATGGAGCCTGTATTTGTACTGCCCTGTTGAAGTTGCAAAGAAGCTCTGGTGGTATAGTGCCTGAGGTATTTGACTGCTAACCAGAAGTTTGGCAGTCCAAACCCAACAGCCACTCTGTGGAAGGAAGACTGGGCAATCTATTTCCATAAAGACTTACCACTTTGGAAACCCAAAGGGGGTCTCTATGAGTCAGAATCGACTCAATGGCAGTGGGATTGGTTTTGGTTTGGTAGAAGTTGCAATTGGCTTCCCCCTGTAATCATAAAGGACGATACAATAGCATCTGAATGAATATAATTTGTTGTTGTTGTTATTTGCCATCGAGTCGGCCCCGACTCATAGCGACCCCTCCTTGGGTTTCCGAGGCAGTATCACTACGGAAGTAGGAATGCCC
>NW_006921794.1:56749-72041 GCF_000298275.1 Orycteropus afer afer
TATATATATATACTTTCTAAAACTGGTAAGCAAAAATATAAGCTGGTACTTTTCTCTCCCACCTGTTTTGAATTCTCCAACAAAAACAGAGAGTAACAATCTCTTTACCTCCCATTATCTCTGGTTGACTCATATTGCAGTGGACATAGACCAGTTACAGATACTTCCAAAGTATCAAGGGAAGCTCAACCACTCTGACTTAATCTTAGTAACTAATGCGCAAAGGTGACATTCCATCACCTTATGACATGCTGTTAGTCTTAGCAGTGTCCGTGAATTGGAAGTTGACAGTAACCTGTTTTGCAGTCTGCACTCACTACTACTGGAGGCCCCTCAGTGCAGCTGTAATCATCATCAGCAGGTCTGATTGGGGACAGTGTGCCTGGATGATTCATTCATTCAGTAGTTATGCCTCAGAGTGACTAACTCTGTGAAGGTTCTGTTCCAGACATGGGGATTAGGGGTAAACAAAACAGAAGTCCTAGACCTAATGGAAATTAAAATCTGGAAGAGGGAAATAGAAAACCAACAATTAAACAGCAAGATTATTTCAGACAGTGATGCATACTGTGAGGACCAGCACAAGATGATGTTAAGGGAACGATTGGAGACAGTGAAGCAAGGGAAGGTCTTACTGAGCAGATGACATCCAAATGATAAGGAAAAACCAGCCACACAGAGATTAAGGACAGAAATGTTTACTTGGATGTCTCCCTGTATCAGTGAACACCCATTTGCCAGATCAAGAAATAGAATACAGTCATCACCTTGCTGGTAGCCTTACTCCTGACCTTTATGATAATCACTTTCTTTACCTTTCTTAATAGCTTTACCTCTTATGTGTGGAATATTATTTCTGAAATAAGTTACTGCAAGTATGACAGAACATCAGGGAAAGGTTTATCCATTCTTATTTTTGAACTCTTGGGTTTCCCTTTTCTGACATTTCCCTTTTCCTACATCCCCTCTCTGTCTTCCTTCTTTTCCCTTAAGGCATTTGCATTAGCAAGACTGGCAATGGGATACAACGTTGTTGTTGTTATGTGCCATTGAGTCGGACCAACTCACAGAGACCCCTCCTTGGGTTTCTGAGGCAGTATCACTATGGAAGTAGATTGCCCAACCTTCCTTCTGAGGAGTGGCTGGTGGGTTTGAACCACCAGCCTTCTGGTTAGCAGTCAATTGCCTTAGGCACTATACTACCAGCACTCCTATGAGATACAATAGTGCCACAGAATTACTTTTAGTTCTTGTTTTGGCTTTTGCTGAAGCTTCCATCTTTCCTCAGCCTCTGAGGTTGATGCCTATCATGGCCCTTACAGGTACTGTTGCCCGGGTGAGCAGGGCTCTTGATGAATTGGTAGAAGGTGGGTGAATAAAACTCTGAAGTTAAGAATTTATGCCCTCTGGTGGGATAGTGGGGAAGGCATTTAGCTGCTAACTAGAAAGTTGGTGGTTCAAACCCACCAGCTGCTCTGCAGAGGAAGATGAGGCAATCTACTTCCATGAAGATTGACAGCCTTGGAAACCCAATGGTGGTTGCTATGAGTCAGAATTTCCTTGATAGCAGTGGGTTTTTTGGTTGGCTTGAGCCAAGTGTGGCTCTAGCTCTAGTAAGGGTTGTTAACAACGTGTTGTATGGCAAATGTGAAAAGAAGTTTCTGCAGATTTCTTTTAAGCTGAAGAGGGGAGGCAGTTCCCTTCTATCAGTTCGTATAGCACATTAGGTTCTCAAAAATCCTCAGCCCTGCAGCCAGCCTTCCACTTACACACATTTTTCATTGTTTTAAAGGGTAAATAATGCTTTTCTGGACCGACTCCAAGGCGAAAGTCAACCAGGTGGCCTCGAGCAGTCTGGAGGCTATTGGAGTATGAATTGCAGTAACAGCTGGGTGAGTTTTTTCTTTTCTGTTAAAAAAAGAAGAAAACTTTCAAAGTTGAAGAATAAAAACAATGAGGACTTTAAAATTATGTTGAGGCCTTCTCTCCAGATATTATTTTTCTGGTGTGCTGCTCAGCTCTGTGATGGTCACCCAGCCAGGGTGATTACTGTAAATTCCCCAGTACCTTCTGAGAAAGGGAGGGAGGGTTGAGTGCAGCCTTGACCCATCCCAGTGAAAAAAATGGCCTCAGCCCTTTTTTTTCCAGCATGATTGCCTTGACCCTAAAGCTTTTTATCACCCTTTGCCTAGATCTACAATGAAAACAAATGAACTCCCCCCCCCCCGGAAGATTTTAAGTGAAATATGGTTATACAATAGAACCATTCTCTAATAATATATTCTTCCAGTGAAACTAGCATAACAAAGAAACATATTTAATTTTTCCCTACAAGATGATTTTCTGGGGGGAAAAAAACCAAAAACCTATAGCAAATGTACTTTTTTAATTAAAAAAAATTATGGTGCTTTGGGTGCAAATTTGCACAGCACACTTGTTTGACATTCAACAGTTCTTGCACAACTGACTTCACAGCCCCGATCACCATCCCCAATTGTAAAAAACTCTCCTCCCCTCTCTCCCCTTTAACCACTCCCTCCCTGGGCCCTTCTCATCCTTGCCTTCCTGTCTGTCCAGCTTTCTGTCTATGTGAATGTTACCCCTCTGGTGTCTCCTGGCTGATTGATCCAAGGGGTGCGTCTCCCTAGAGGAAGTGGGTGCATCAACCAGGGGTAGGTGTTCTGTATGTAGGTCTTTCTACTGTTAGGCTGAGACACAATCCATGTAAGTGAGTCCATTTCCAGGCCCAAAGGGTAACCTGTGGCCATAGTCTTGGGGGTTCCACCAGTCTCTCTCTGACCAGCAATTCTGGTCATTTTTGTGTTTTTTTAATTTTGTTCCACATTTTTCCTCCCACTCTATCCAGGAACTCCAGATTTGATCCCTTTCTGAGTGGTTGGCATTGGTAGCCAGGCACCATCTAGTTCTTCTGGTCTCAGATTGTGGAGGCTGAGCTCCTCATGGTCCATCTTATCTTTGGACTAATTATTTCTAGATGACATTGATCTTCTTCACTCTTCTTTGCTCCAGAGGAGAAGAGACCAATAGTTGCATCTTAGATGGACGCTCAAAAGATTTTAAGACCCCGATTGCTACAGAAATATGCACAAAAGATATAGACAACAGAGACAAATACTATTACATACACAACACTGCAGTACCACCAGTACCAAATACCTGTCTATGGATTAATGCTTAGACAGGTGAGAAGAGCAGGTGGCATAGGTGAGCAGGAATACACCCTAGACCAAGGACAGATTTGGCTGAAGATATTCTTACATATGCACTTGTGCTACAAAATTAGCCCCATACATTACAGAAGCAACAAAAGACAGGGTTGGAGTAACTTCTCAGAGACGACCAAACATCTTGTGAGAGAGACTCACCAGGCCTGGGGGCTCAGGACCGTACTGTCAGGGGACATACTGCTCAATTGGCACACATAGTTCATAAAAATTTTTGGTGAGTAGCAAAAGGCACATTTTGAAAATGAAATACCCCTTACAGATTTCTGAGAAGAAAATCTTGCAACTGTATTGTAATATGTGTTGAATGTACTTCACACACACAATACATTGAACTAGCGCTAAAGCTTAGGGATGTCCATATTGTGTGGTTTGCAATGCATACAAAATCAAAACTAGCTACAGTAGGTTTTACAATTTAATTGAAACCCATGTGCAAAAGTACCTGCTTTAAAAATAATAATAATAACACTCAGCAACTTAGAAATCTTTCAAGCAGTGCAGTGTCACAAGAGTCAAGTGCTGTTGTCCTGGGAAATCTAGAGAACATCATTTAACAGAACTTGAAGGACAAATGATCATTTTTGAGAAGACAATCTATTGGAATCAATATGACTTTATCTTCTAAGGAATCAAATAGTTAAAATGTATGGATGTATTTAAGCATGCATATATGTTTCAGGCAGTTGAATGTAGGCAAATTTGTAGATGATGCATACTGCATGTGTATAGTTATCTATTAAAAAAAAACCCAAAACAACCAACCAAAACAGTTAGTGTTGAATCATTTCTGAGTCTTGCCAACCTATGTGTATCAGAGTAGAACTGTGCTCCATAGAGTTTTCATTGATTGATTTTTCAGAAGTTGCTCATCAGGACTTTCTTCTGAGGCATCTTGGGGTAGACTCACATCTCCAGCCTTTGTGTTAAAAGCAAGCATGTCAGCCATTTGCACTATCCAGGGACTCCATAGTTATCTAAAATGTATGCTTATTTGTATCACTCGGGCATTAAAAATAGGGACAACATGGAGGAGAGACAAAGAATTAAAACTCAAGATATTTGCATCATATGTTACAATTTTCAAATTATTAATTTATTCATAAGTATTGTGTAGGTAAAATTCATGTGGCAAATGGGGTTTTGTGAATGTAAGACATTATTTAAGTTCATGTAATTTATCAGTTGTGGAACATGACTGGAATTCAGATTTTGGATAGGACTTAGAAACTTGCTGTGCATTTTCTCCTTCACATATCACAGCTTCTAAAATTTAGAAAGTACCTAGAAAAAATACCTGGGATTGAGGAGAAAATGATTAGTGAGAATAAATGGATTTCATCATGGGCTTCTGAGAAGGAAATGAGGAATTGGGAATTTTACTTGCCATGGACTATATGTGGGCCTTATGTAAGTGAGACCTAAGAAGAGATATCTTCTTAGATCCCTCATAGATAAAATGGAGAAACAAATTTTCCCTGTGGTGCTATAGTGAGGATGACTGAGTCAAGTTTCCTTAGTAGGTCAGGTATATCCTAAGCCTGTAGTGGTTACCCATGTGTGGTAGTTAAATTGTGTGTCCACTTGGCTGGGCCTGGTTTTGAGTGGCTGGGTTTCTGGATGTAGTAATTCCTCATGATGGGACTGGTAATCAACTCCATGGTAGAATCTACTGGAGCAGCTGAGTAGCTGCTTTAAGGATGCGGTCTGCTTCTAGTATATAAGAAGACAGCTTTGAGAAAGGTCTCTGAGTTTTTTGGCATGCTTGGACCCTGCGTGTATCCAAGTTTTCATTCAGCAGCCTGCCATGTTTTCTGCTGATATTAGGATTGTTCCTGGACTTGAACCAGTGACCTGCCATGTTGTTTGTTAATATTGTAACTGTGACATTTTATTTGTTGACCTTGGGTTTGTAAGCCTCAGCAGTAGCAGCTGTCTGTGTTAAAAGAAGCCTCCAGCTTCAGTGGGCTGGGAGCAAGAGGTAGAGCTGAAACCCAAGGTTGAGGGGCCTTCACCCAGCCCCTAGAGCTGGCACTTTAAACTCAGACTAGGCCTCCTTCAGTTTAAAGAAGCGGCACTTAAAAGTTCAGAACTTCCTCTGGTTTCCATCTCCACATCTGTCCACCTACAGACATCTTTTCCTCTCTGCCTGCTTTTCTTTGTGTACTAAATTCTGTCTCCTCCACCTCCCGAGGGATTTTCTCTAACAATATTCCTCCCTTCTCTCCTGAGTTGTCAAATATTATGTCTCAACTAGAAATTCCTATGAATGTAAAATATAAATAAATATTAATTCTGTTGATACCACCTTTCCCTCTTGCTACTTATTTCTTTGCTCCCCTTTAAAACAAAACTTTAAGAAGTATCTGTGCTTACCATCTTTATTTTTTTGTATTTTCTCTTAAATCCACCCTAATCAGGTTTTAGACCCCACTAGTCCTGCAGAATTGCTCGTCAGGGTCACTCACAATCTCCACATTGCAAAATCCAATGGTTATTTCTCAACCTTTATCTTTTTGACCTGCCAGCATCATTTGTCACAGTGGGTCACTTTTTCCACTTTGAAACCAGAGATTTTTACTTGGCTTCCAGAATACCATACTTCCCTGGTTTCCAATTATCCCTGTGACTGCTCCTTTTCATTCTCCCTTGCTGTATCCTCTACTATCTTCCTATCCTGTCAACATTGGTGTGCCTCAGGGATCTATCTCAAACCACTTTCTTCATTATATACACTTACTACATTGGTGGCCTCATGTGTTCTCATGAAATTAAGTATTATCTGTGTGCTTACACAGATTTTTTTTTTTTTTTTTTTGGTGTGCTTACTACTCCCAAATTTCTAGTTCTAGTCTGAACCTGTTCTTCCAGACTCTAGACTTGTATATCCAGTAGTCTGCCTACTGTCTCTACTTGATGTCTAGTAGACTATTTCAGCCTTAACTTAAACTTTGATCCTCCTCATACTAGTGCTCTATCTGTACAATTTCCTATTTCTCCTAATGGCACACCTCTCTCTCACATCCCTCACAGCTGATCTATTATGATCTATTAGCAAATCCTCTTGATTTTACCCTTCAAAATATATCCTATTCATTACCTTCTCACCACCTTCAGTACTATTAAAAAAAAAAAAAAAAATCACTGCTATCGAGTTGATTCTGACTCATAGCAACTCCCTTTGGGTTTCTGAGGTGGTAAATCTTTATGAAAGTAGATTGCCTAGTCTTCCTTCTGCAGAGTGGCTGGTGGGTTTGAACTGCCAACCTTCTGGTAGCAGTCAAATGCCTTAGGCACTATGCCACCTGAGCTCAGCACTATTATTGCACTATTATTATTGTAGTGACCTCCTAAGTGATTTTCCTACTTCCACAATTACCCACATAGAGTCTGTTTTCCACACAATAATGACAGAAGTCAGATCTTGTCACTTCTTTCCTCAAAACCCTCCAATGGTTCCCATGGCTCCCAAATTCACTTGGAGTGAAAGCCAAAGTCTTTGCAGTAGCCTACCAGGTGCTCCATGATCTGGACCCCCACTTTACCTTTCTGATTTTCTCCTACTACTGCCCCCTTGCTCCTTCCTTTCTAGCCCCAGTAGCCTCTTTGCTGTTCTCTGAAAATCTCAGGTGCTGCCTGCTATCTCCACAATTTCTCCAAATATCCACATAGTTTACACTCCTTCAAGTATTTTCTTAGATCTCACTACCTCAGTGAGGTTACCTTGGCCACTTTATTTAGTCCTAACACCTTGTCTTCATTTTCCCAGCTTGCACATTTCTCTTTCCAGGTCCAATTTCTTTTTTTCCATAGCACTCTTCAACTTCTAGCATACTTTTTCTAATTTATTCATATATTTTGTTAATTGTTTACTTAAGGAGCTCTGGTGGCACAATGGTTAAGTACTTGGCTGCTAACTTAAATGTTGGCAGTTCAAGCCTACCCAGCAGCTCCATCAGAGAAAGACCTATGATTTATTTTCATAAAGACTGCAGACTAGGAAACCCTATGGCGCAGTTCTACTCTGTCACATTGGGTTGTTATAGGTAAAAAATTCACTCAAGCCAGCCTAACAACAGCAACAACACTGTTTACTTATTCCATCCCTGCAGCAATATATGTTCTATAAGGGCAGGGTCTTTTAATTGTTTTGTTCACTGCTATATTCTATTCATTAAACAGTGACTGGAACTTACTGCCTGTACAAGTAAGCAAATGGTCATGACTGAGCATCACAAAAACAACAAAGAAATGACAACATAATTTGTCACACAAAAATGATCAGATACCAAATTTAAAACAACTATGCATAAAACAAGGATCCCTGGTGGCTAACTGGTTAAAGTGCTCAGCTGCTAAATGGATGGTTGACAATTCTAACCCATTAAGTCCACTCCATGGGAGAAAGATGTGGCATTTGCTTCTGTAAAGATTAATAGCCTTAAGAACCCTTTGGGCCAGTTCCAGTCAGTCCTGTAGGGTCACTATGGGTCAGAATTGACTTGATGGCAATGGGGTTGGTTTTGGGTTTATGTATAAGACATTTCATGAAAGAAAAATAGGAACTGAAACAATGATCAAGGAACAAGAGACAACCAAAAAGCAACCAAGCAGATTTGAGAAAGAACATAGCATAACCTCTAGCAGTAAAATTATAAACTTTGAAATTAAAAAATTCAATGAATTCATTATAATAAAATAAATATAAATTAAAAACTACACAAAAATACTATTTCTCGTCTATTATTTGGCAAAAACCAAAAAAAACCTGATAATATACAAGGCTTCTGAGGAAAGAGGTAGTATTTCATATATCATTGGTAGGAATGCAAAATGATACAAAAACATAGATTAATTTATTATTCTCTTCCCATAAAATAAAACCAGACCTAAACATATTAAAGGAAAGATCCACTAAACTTTTAGGGAACAGGTTATTCCAAATGTTTAGAAAGTGGGTTTGAATCACCAGCCTTTTGGTTCGCAGGGAAATGCTTAACCAATGCACCCCCAGGGCTCCTGCCATCCTAGTAGTTACCCTAAAAACAGAACAACCAAATACTCAGATAAAGATCTCTGCAACCAGCTACTCATTACTGTAAGCAAGTAGTACTAGAATGCAAATAACATCAGAGTAGGTCAGTAGATCTTGGTGTGGCCATATGATGTAATAATACTTAGTCATCCAGAGTATATTTGCAGGAAAGAACAGTTGAGGGCAAGATATATAAAAAAGGAAGAGGCTAACATATTGAGGTACAATAATAAGGACTAATTATGGAGAGCTAACCACATGCATGGAAAAGAAGGAAATTCAGGGCAAGTTAAGGAAGAAGGCACTGGCCTCTCTCTGTCTCCCCTGTATGTTATCACTCTCTGTGGCTTCCATTTGGGAGAAGTATGGCACTATTTAGGAGCTCTGGTAGCATAATGGCTAAGACACTTGCCTGCTAACCAGACGGCTGGCGGTTCAAACCCACCAGCCACTCCTCGGAAGGAAGGTTGGGCAATCCTACTTCTGTAGTGATACTGCCTCGGAAACCCAAGGAGGGGTTGCTATGAGTCGGGTTTGACTCGATGGCACATAACAACAACAACATGGCACTATTTAAGGAAGTGAGGAAATGAGGAAGACCCACTATGTGGGGAAAGAAGATGAGTTTTTGGTGACTTACAAGTAAAATTTCTCCTTAAACATGTTAAGGTATGGGACCCAAGCTCCATGGAAAGCTCTAAGCTGGAGCTGAGGATTTGACATCATTTACATAGCAGTGGATAGATGAGGACTGACGCTCCTGAAGAATTAGGAGAGAAGAACTATTTCAGGGCTGAGTCCTGTTCAGTAGCCACTCAGTGAAGATGTTCAGAGGAAATATATGGAGACCAGTAAAAAACCAAAGATAGACAAGAAGGAGGGCAGAAAACAAAAGCACAATGAAAGTCAAGAAAAAAAAAAAATAGTGTAGAAGGAAAGCAATAATGTCAAAACCTTTTATCTAATACAAGTTTTAGATAGTACAGTTAAGCATACCTGGCATGCAATGTACAGTTTTAGCTGTTATCAAACCAAAAACTCACTGCCACTGAATCAGTTCTGACCATTATGAGCCCCACTGGGTTTCTGAGGCTGTAAATCTTTGTGGAAGTAGATTTCCCCATCTTCCTTCTGCAGAGCAGCTGGTGGGTTTGAACCTCTGACCTTCTAGTTAGCAGCCAAATGCCTTATACCCTATGCCACCAGAGATCCTTTTTAGCTCTTATAGAGAGCAAACAATAAAAATATTTTTGTATATTTCTTTTGGTGGTATTTTATCTAACAATGGTCAATAGTGCAGAAATACAAAGTTATATGCCTGGGAAAATACACATTTTATAAGAGGAAAGAAATAACATTTATTTAACTGTTTATAGCATACTAGACATTTTTCTCACAATGATTGACAAAGGGGCAGGGAGGACACATCTTATGACCTCCTCTGACCCCACAAGAGGAAGACAGAATCACTACCAGTAGCCCAAAGCCTATTCCTCAGAGACCAGACATGCTGCCTCCCTCCAGCCCTTTCACCAACCCTGACACCACCGTTCCTCCCACAGTCCCCATCACCTCTCTGCTGAGTTTGATAACTCACTGCAGTGGCCACACAGAACTCAGAAATTATGGGGTTTATTAGGAAAGCAACAGGCTACAATTCAAGTTGTGGAACACACTCAGTCTCTCTCAGTCCACCATCTTTCAGCCAACAGTCTTCTCTCAGTCTCTCCCTCATCAGTGCACATCTCTCAGTGTCTCTTGCATTTCTCTCTCAGCAATGCATGTCCCTCACGTCTCTTTCTCAGCAATGTGTGTCTCTTGCTTCACTCAGCCAGCAGTGAGAGACTCCTTCTGCCTCCAGGAGGGTTCCTTTTTAGGCTGGCAGAATAGCCAAACTAACCAATCCCAACATCAGAATTCTATACACCTGAGAGAGTGAACTTCCCAGAAGATTGCTTTCTGCCTCTCAGAACAGAAATACCCCAGGTGGATAACTTTAACAATCAGGAGCTACTCAATTGCTCATGGCAAATTCCACCATGGAGTTTGCAAAGACTTATGGATAGAAAAGCCACACTATGTAATTTACTATACTGCAATGATGCTTGTGCAAGATCAAACCCTAGTGAGCTCAGTTCTGTCTGACTCAGAGTCCTCACTTTTTACTGTATGAGGTTGCCTACCTAGGGGTGAAAAGGGCACATTTCTCTTACTATAGCCATCAAACCGAAAAAAACCACAAACCTAATGCCATTGAGTTGATTCCCACTCATAGTGACTCATATGTTAAAGAGTATAACTGTGCTATGTAGAGTTTTCTTGGCTGTAAACTTAACAGAAGCAGTTTTCCAGGACTTTTCTCTGTGGTGCTTCTAGATGGGTTTGAACTGCCAACATTTAGGTTAGTACTTGGGCATGAACTTCTTGCACCACCCAGGGGCCTAGTACAGATACAGGATCTGGGTAGCATATAGAAGGCACCCTTGGAGGCAGCGTTGCCCAGTGGATATTCCTCCAGGGTCTTGTCCTTGACTAAATAGTCAACCTTAATTGGGCAAGGTTGTTTAAGCCACTTTATTATCACTATCATTTCCCTAGGGCTTAGCTTCAACTACTTGCTGTCTCCTAACCTGTAAATCTTGTCAATTACTAAATCCTATAGATAAGTGATTCCATTTTAATGTGCAGGGAATCACCTGGGGAAATTTTTATACTGGTTCTGATTCCATCTAAGTGGGTCGAGCTGCAGATACTCCAGTTCTAACAAGCTCCGGATGATGCTGATGCTGCTAACCCACAAACTGTAGACTGTTCCTTTGAATATGTCTCAGCTCTCTGCTCTCTGCTCTGTTCTCACTGCTTCACCATATTCTGGCTGTGGTTCTATTTTACTTGGACTATCACAGAAGATATCTAACTGATCTGCCCACTCTAGACTTTTCTACCCTCCAATTTATTTTGTATCCTGCTGTCAGAGTGACTGACAGCTCCTATCAGAAACTTCAGTGGTTCCTCAACATGCATGCTGAAAGAAAGTCAACGCTATTCAGGCTGCCAATCAAGGCCTCCTATAAATGGAATTCAGTCAGAAGTTTTACAATATTTGCTTTGTGCTTGAACCACACTGAAGCTTCCAACATTTCTTGAGTATATTTCTTCTTTTTCTTCTTGTTAATGGTTGATGATCTACCCCTATCCAACTTTAGTTTTACCAGTCAAATAATATCCATCCTCAAAGAACTCCCTAAGGTGTCACTTTCACCATCAAATATTTGACATCTCTCTGAGCCTGCAGCCAAATAGAATTTGCCAAACCTTTAAATCAATTTTAAAAATTTGTATTGTGGTAAATATTTTATATATATTACACACACACACACACACATATATTTTATACATATATATAAAACCCAACTCACTGTCATTGAGTCAATTCCAACCCATAGCAACCCCTACTGGGTTTCTGAGGCTATAAATCTTTATGGAAGTAGATCTCCCCATCTTCCTTTCATGGAGTAGCTGTAGGTTGGAACCACTGACCATCTGTTTAGCAGCCAAATGCCTTATCCACTACACCACCAGAGCTCGTTGTGGTATATATGTGGGTGTGTGTGTGTGTGAGTTCTGGTGGCATAGTGCCTAAGGCATTTGACTGCTAACCAGAAGTCTGGAGGTTCAAACCCACCAGCCACTCCTCAGAAGGAAGGTTGGGCAATCTACTTTCATAGTGATATCACCTCAGAAACCCAAGGAGGAGCCTCTATGAGTCAAGTGTGACTTGACGGCAGTGTGTTTGGTTTTTCGGTTTGGTGTGTGTGTGTGTGTGTATATATATATATATACACACACATATATGTATATGTGTGTGTGTGTGTGTGTATTTGTTGTTGCTGTTATGTGCCATCGAGTCAGACCTGACTCATAGTGACTCCTCCCTGGGATTCTGAGGCAGTATCACTATGGAAGTAGGTTGCCCAACCTTCCTTCTGAGGAGTGGCTGGTGTGTGTGTGTGTGTGTGTATAAACATTTGGCATTTCAACATTTTTTACATATCTAATTCAGTGACACCAAAAGATGTATTGCATTGGGCAAATCTATTGCAAAAAAACTCTTTCAAGTGCTGAAGAGCATATTTCCTTGAAGACTAAGATGCACCTAACCCAAACCAAGGTATTTTAAGTTGCCTCATATGCATGTGAGAGGTGGACAGTGAATAAAGACGACCAAAGAAGAGTTGATGTTTTTGAGTTGTGGTGCTGGCAAGCTGCTAAAAGAACAAACAAATCTGTCCTGGAAAAAGTGCAGCTGGAATGCTCCTTAAAAGCAGGAATGGCCAGACTTCATCTCCCCTGTTTTGGTCATGTTGTCAGAAGGAACCATTCTCTGCAGAAGGATGTCATCCTTGGTAAAGTGGAGGGTCAATGAAAGAGGGGAAACCCCTCAACAAAATGGATTGACTCAGTGACTGCAAAAATGGGCTCAGATATAGTAGGAATCATGAGGCTAGCACAGGACCAGGCAGTGTTTCATTCTGCTGTACGTAAGGTCACTGTGAGTTGGAGATGACTGGACAGACAGCACATAACAACAACAATAATTTGGTGACATAATTACATTCATCATGTTGTACAACTATCACCACTATCTGTTTCCAAATTTTTCCATCTCAACAGAAACTCAGTGTTCCTTAAGCTTTGACTTTTTACCCCTCTTATCATAGAGCTTTTTCTTACAACTTGTCTTCCTTCTCAGACTAGAAACAGCATGAATTAAACCAACAAGGATAGGGATTGTGATAAAGGTTTTTATTTCTTGAAATGTCATAAAATACTGAAGTAGTAGGCCTCTTCCTAAAATAGTAGTAGGCCAACACCTAGAAACCAACCCAGACATGGAAGTATCCAAAGTAAAAAAACTTACATGACTGAAAACAGGGAACCAGAGATGTCAGTTTGTAAACAAGGACAACAACAAAGCAAAAAGAGGGAATAAATAATGTAATTACAGGACTTCCAAATGGAGAGACAGCCAAGCCAATTTCTAGATAGAAAGGGCTGTTTTAAACTTGGGAAGAAAATAACAAATCACAGGCTAACCTCAAAGAAAATTAATAAAACTTCTCATCAAAATAAGAAATTCATAAATATTTAGCAATGAAGGGAATTATAAGAAAAGCATAAACGAAATGAGCGCCACATGGAAAATTATATGGAATAAAGAAATCAGCAACACCACAAAAAAAAAATAACAAAATGACAGCAATAAATTCATTCTCGTCAATAATTATACTGAATGTAAATGGATTAAATGCATAATCAAGAGACAGAAAGTTGCAGAATGGATAAGAAAATATGACCCATCAGTGTGTTGTTTATAAGAGACACACATTAGACACAAAGACAAAAGTAAACTGAAAATCAAAGATTGGAAAATAATATACCAAGCAAATGGCAATCAACAGAGAGCAGGAGTAGCAATATTAATTTCTGATAAAGTAGACTTGAGGCAAAAACCACCATAAGAAACAAGGAAGGTCATTATATAATGATTAAAGGAGGACATAATCATAGTAAGTATGCACACCCAATAAAAGAATCCCAAAATACAAAAATCAAACTTTAACATAGTGGAAAAGAGCAATAGATAATCCACAATAATAATAGGAGACTTTAATATACCACTTTCAGCGAAAGATAGAACAACTAGAAAGAAACTCAACAAAGACACAGAAACACTAAACTAGACATATACAGAACATTTAACTCAACAACATAATACCATATACATTCTCTTCCAGTGCACATGGAGCATTCTCCAGAATAGACTATATGTTAGGCCATAAAGCAAGACTCAATAAATTTAAAAACATCAAAATATTACAAAACATCGCAGATCACAATGCTGTAAATGCAGATGTCAACAATAGGAAGACCAAGGGAAAAAAGCAAACACATGGAAACTGAATAACACCCTGATTAAAAACCACTGGGAAATACAAGAAATAAAGGGTGAAAATAAAACAAAACAAAAAACCTCCTTGAATCAAATGAGAATGAAAACGCAACATACCAAAGTCTTTGGGACACAGCAAAAACAATGCTTAGAGGGCAATTCATAGCAATAAATTCATATATCAAAAAAAAGAGGAAAGATCCAAATCAACACCTTAACCCAACATCTCTAAAAATTAGAAAAAGAGGATTAAAAAACACCTATACTTACGAGGAGATAAATAATACAGATTTGAGCATAAAAAATGAAACAGAAGATAGAAAAGCAATAGAAAAAATCAAAATCAACAAACAACTAGCAGATACTCTTTTTGGAAATTATTTAATTTTTTAAAAAAAAATTTTGCAGTGTCCCCTCCCCTCCCCTCCCACGCCTGGTAACCAACAAAGAAAGATTCCTTCCATATATAAACCTTTCCTTGAAATTTTACAATAATGACCTAATACAATATTTGTCCTTCTGTGATTAACTTATTTCACTCAGCATGATGTCTTCCAAGTTCATCCATGTTATGCGGTGTTTTGCATTGTTGTTTGTTGTTATGGGCCTTGGAGTCGGACCCAACTCATAGCGACCCCTCCTTGGGTTTCTGAGGCAGTATCACTATGGAAGTAGATTACCCCACCTTCCTTCCAAAGAGTGGCTGGTGGGTTTGAACTGCCAGCCTTCTGGTTAGCAGTCAAGTGCCTTAGGCACTACACTACCAGAGCTCCCAGTGTTTTGCATATCCTACATTATTCTTTAGTGTTGCGTAGTATTCCATTATGTATATATGTATCATAGTTTGGTTATCCATTTTTCTGATGATGGACCCCTAGGTTGTTTCCATCTTTTGGCTATTGTAAATAGTGCTGAGATGAACATGGGTGTGCATATATCTGTTCTTGTCCTGGCTCTCACTTCTTTAGGATATATACCTAGCAATGGAATGGCTTGGTCAAATGGTATTTCTAATTCCAACTTTTTAAGGAATCACCATACTGCTTTCCATAGTGGATA
>NW_006921794.1:72385-75872 GCF_000298275.1 Orycteropus afer afer
CCGAATATTTTTTCCCAATCTGTGGGTATTCTTTCTACTCTTTAGAAGTCTTTTGAAGCACATAAAAATTTGATTTTTAGAAGCTCAGATTCATCTGATTTCTCTTCTGCTGTTTGTGCATTTTAAACCACTAGCAAATTTAACAATGGAAAAGAAGAAAAGGATGGAAATAATACAAATAAAAATTAAAAGAGTGCCGTTACAACAGAGCCAATCAAAAGAAGAAGGATAATTTCAGGGTGCTATGAGGAGCAGTACTCCCACAAATTTGAAAGCATAGAAGAAATGGACTGATTTTTAGAAATACACTACCTACCTAAACTAATACAGGCTGAGGTAGAAAATTTGAGCAGACCTTTTAAAAAAGGAAGAAGTTGAACAGGTCAAGGATTAAAAAAAAAAAAAAAAAACCCTACTGAAAAAAAGTCCTGACCCAGATGGCTCACTGGTGAATTTTTACAAGCATTCAGAAAAGACCTGACACCAATTCTACTGGTACTACTCCAGAATATAGAAAATGAGGGAATTTCCCAAATTCATTCTATGTAATCATAACCTTCGTACCAAAGCCAGGCAAAGATATCATTAAAAAAGAAAATTATAGACCAATATCCTTCATGAACATAGACATAAAAATTCTCAACAAAATCTTACCAAATAGACTGCAACAACATATAAAAAAAAAATCATACATAATGACCAAGTGGAATTCATGCCAGTTGTGCAAGAATGGTTCAACATTAGAAAAACAATCAACATAATTCACCACATAAATAAAACAAAGGAAAAGTATCACATGATCATATCATGTCAATGCAGAAAAGGCGGTTGACAAAACCCAACACCTATTCCTGACAAAAATGCTGAACGGTATAGGAATAGAAAGGAAATTCCTCAACATAATTAAAAACATATATACAAAACCAACAGCCAACATTATTCTAAATGGGGAGAGATTGAAAGCATTCCCCTTATGAATGAGTACCAGACAAGGATATTCTTTTTCACCACTCCTATTCATATTGTATTAGAAGTCCTTGCCAGTGCAAGAAAGAGAAATGGGCATCGAGATCGGCAAAGAAGAAGTAAAACTACCTTTGTTTGCGGATTGTATGATCTTAATACACAGAGAATCCCAAACACAATAAAAAATTACTAGGACTTATTGAAAGTTTTATCAGAGTGATAGGGTGCAAAGTTAACATATAAGAATGACAGATGCTAATACCAACCAATGTGTCCACAATACTGCATTGCCATTAACACCAAACACCAGACTACAGATATACACATAAACACTTGAGAGGATCAGATGGGGGTCAATGAACAGGAGTATCCTCTAGACCAAGAATAGATTCTGCAGAGGCTAAACTTGCCCAGACACCAGTGATGGAAAATAACTGCAATCTTTACAAAAGCAATAGAAGAAAGACAGAGTAATCCCTCACAGACAACTAGACACTATGGGAGAGAGATCCAATAGATCTACTGTCTCAGGACCATAGTACTCGGGGACTCCAGACTCAATTGGCACAACAAATACATAAAAGCCTTGATCCACATCTTACATTGGTGAGTAGTGACTGGGGTCTTAAAAGCTTTCATGTGGCCATCTAAGATGCAACTAATGATCTCCTAGTGTGGGAAGCAAAGAAGAATGCAAAATAAAAAAAAAAAAATTAAAAAAAATAAGGACATTTGGAAGCATTCAGCCCTAGGACATGATGGCCCTCGAGACCAGAAGTAGATGGTGCCTGGCTACCAATGCCAACCACTCAGGAAAGGATCAAATCTGGAGATCCTGGATAGAGCGGGAGGGAAAACATGGAACAAAATCCAAAAACTCAATAATGACCAGAATTATTGGTCAGATGAAATCTGGTGAGACTCCCAATACTATTGCCCTGGAGTCTGCATTTGGAGTAATATTATTCTGCACTTGGAATAAAACTCACCCCCAGGGGCTGGCTCTCAGCCCAATAGTTAACAAGATGTACACGCAAATCACTCAACCCAGGATGACGCACCTACATACTCTATGGTAATACATCTCTTAGAGCAATAGACCACGCACGGGACACCAGAGGACCGACATGCAAACTGAGGAAATGCAGGACATACAGGAGTGATAAATATGAGGGGCACGGGGGAGGGTCACATGATAGGGAGGGGAGGAGACTGGATTAGAGTTGGACATGGTAAATGGGGAGTGAAACTAAATGTACATGTAACGTTGAATGTAAAACAAGCTCTTAAAAGAGAGAGAGAGAGAGAAAGAATCAGTTGGATTCCTTTACACTAATATTTACAATAACCACCTAAAAGATGAAGTACTTAGGAATAAATTTAACCAGAGACAAAAAGGAAAAAAAAAAAAGGCCTATACAAAAGAAAACTCTAGAACAGTACAAGAGACCTGCATCAATGGAAGAATATACCATGCTTATATATAGAAAGACTATACATTGTGAAAATGTCAGTACTATTCAAGCAATCTACAGATACAATCCAGATTCCATCATCTTTAAAGACAGAAAAACTAGATGCCAACTTTCTGTGGAAAGAGACCACAGATTAATAAAATATTACTAAAGAAGAAGAACAAAGTAGGCTTCACACTCTGATCTCAAAACCTATTATACAGCCAAGGTAGTTAAAACAGCCTGGTACTGGTACAATGACAGACACAGAGACCAGTGAAACAGAATTGAGAACCCAGAAGTAAATCTATCCACCTGTGGACAGTTGATCTTTGACAAAGGCCCACAACTCTATGACTAGGGAAGAGATAATCTTTCTGATAAATGGTGCTGGCAAAACTAGATACCTATTTGCAGAAAAGTGAAACAGGACCTATATCTTACACCATATACAAAAATGAACTCAAGTTGGATCAAAGACCTGATTGTAAAACCCCAAACCGTAAAGATCATCAATGAAAACTTAGGAACAAACTTAGGACTCCCAATTCAGGGCAAAAATATACTGTTTAACACAACTAAAAATATGCAAACATCAGAAAACCAAAATGATGAATAAGCAAAAACCAAACCAAACTCACTGCCCTCGAGTTGGGTCCAACTCGTAGTGACCCCTCCTTGGGTTTCCGAGGTGGTATCACTATGGAAGTAGATTGTCCAACCTTCCTTGGGACCTCCTAAAAATTAGACACTTATACACACCCAAAGATTTCACCAAAAGAGTAAAAAGAGAAGCCAAAGTCTGGGGGGAAAAAAATTGACAACAACATTGGACAAAGGGCTAATCTCTAAAATTTATAGAAAACTCTTAATAGCTTATCAACAAAAGGACAAATAATCCAAATAAAAAAATGGTCAGAGGACATGAGCAGACACTTCAGCAAAAAAGACATTCAGGCAGCTAACAAGCATATGAAGAAATGCCTGCCATCATTAGCCATTCTTTTTTTTTATTATTATTATTAGTATTTGGGTGAAGATTTACAGAGTAAATTCACTTTTCATAC
>NW_006921794.1:94121-97058 GCF_000298275.1 Orycteropus afer afer
AAAACAACAATGAAATATTATCCTTCACCAGCACTAATAGCAAAGTTCAAAAATACACAACACAATAAATGCCAGGGAGAGACTGGCACTCTCATACATGACTGGTGGAACTGTAAAATGGTGCAAAGTCCATGGAAAATGGCATAACACTTCCTTAAAAAGCTGGAAATAGAAATGCCATATGATCCAGCAATCCCACTACTAAATATTTATCTACAGAAATAAGAGCCATGACATGAACAGATAAATGCACAGCTATGTTCATCATAGCAGTATTCACAATAGCAAAAAGATGAAAACAAACTAAATGCCCATCAACAGAGGAATAGATCAACACACTATGGTACATACACACAGTGGAATACTTTGCAACATTAAAGGACAATAATGAATCTGGGACATATAATATGGACAGACTTAGAGGACATTATACTGAGTCAAATTAGTCGATCACAAAAGGACAAATATTGTATGAAACCACGATTATAAAAGTCAAAGGACTACACATAAAAAAATAAATATTATTTGATGGTTACCAGGGATGGGTGGGGGAGAGAGGGTAAATCGCTAACTAGGCAGAAGCATATATTTACTTGGGTAAAGAGAATAAAATAATAATAGTAATAATAATAAATCTAAAGCCACTTACAGGAATGATAAACATAGATGTGAGGAAAATGTGTTGATAAGGCAATACTGCTATTATTTTTTAAAAAGGGGGGCGCTATAGAACTCTGTATTTCCATATACTCTCCTCCTGAGTGATAGGCTATAAAAAAATAAACATTCACTTCAAATGACCTTGTCTCTGACACCAGTAAGGTGGATTCTTTAGGATGCTGTGGGAACTCTTAGATCCTGAGTCTTCAAGGGCAGTAGGTGTTGGTCATGACAGCTGGAGCAGTCTGAGGTTTTAGTCACCCAGATTTGTACTGAGAACAGCAACAGTCTATATACTGAATGTAGCTTGGCCCAGTGTTGTGGGAGGTTGATGGAGATTGCTTGGCCCTTTCCACAGAGTTGTTGTTGTTGTTGTTATTTGCCGTCGAGTCGGCCCCGACTCATAGCGACCCCTCCTTGGGTTTCCAAGGCAGTATCACTACAGAAGTAGGATTGCCCAACCTTCCTTCCGAGGAGTGGCTGGTGGGTTTGAACCGCCAGCCTTCTGGTTAGCAGTCAAGTGCCTTAGGCACTATGCTACCAGAGCTCCCTTCCACAGAGAGGGAGGACTCATTTAGGCTGTTTCCCTACTTCCAGGTATCCTTTAAAAGTCACCTTCCTGCTGCGTAACACAGTGCAACACCACTCAATACATTTCCATTTAAATTGCTCTGCTCCGCATTGTGTTCATCCCTGTTATTGCTGGAAGTATGGAGGTGGGTGACAATATCCGTGAATACTGTTATTTGTGACCCGTGTTAGCCTATCTCTAGGAGCACAGCTGATGAGACGTCACTCAACAAGCCATTACATGGTTGACAGAGACTGTTTAGTGAATCAAATGCACTGGGGCTAGAAAATTAAGTCATTTCCCTAGGGCTTTAAATTATTAAAAATTGACATTTAAGCCTCATGGCATTAAGAGTGTCCTTTGAAAGAACTTCATTTTGGATAACAAAGTCTTTGAATTTTGTTTTGCAATGTGTGTTAATTTTTGTTTTATTTTTCTTTCCAGGGCATGTAAGAAATATTTACTTCTCCTTGGCCTTCATCACCTGACCTTGAAAAACCTCAAGAGATGCTTTTTCTAAATGTGATTTTGTTCAGCTTCACTGCTTTTACCTTGACTTCAACTGCCCACCCACTCAATTAAGCGGTCGGGGAGGACTAGTTTCTCCTTGCCGTTATTTGTGCATGTTTGCGGGAGCTGATTACTGAACTCTTACTTAATCTCTAATGCCAGCAAAATGTTGCACTTTTTTTCTAATTGGTTTTACCTCTTCTTGGAAGTGCAATTACAATAGTTTCAGTGTGATAGGGAAAGAGAAGGTATCCTTTGTTACTCTGAGGTCAGTGAGAGCTTGAACGCTTGCCTCTCTGAGCAGCTAATTCTTATCTACTTCTCAGATCAAGTTTGGGGAAGCTTGGGGTTCCTTAGAGATTTTTAATTCCTATTTTCTTAATCTGGTGTCCATATATAAGCACAAGAAAAAATAAATCTTTTATATATGCTCTTTTAACCAAATATATCAATAAATTTTGAACTATTTCTGTATATAAATAGTTTGTATTTTTAATTGAAAACTCTTGAATTTTTCTCTCTTCAAGAGCAGTTACTGTCAAATCAGCCCTGGCTCATGATGACCCTCCATGTGTGTCAGAATAGAACTGTGCTTCATAGGGTTTTCCATACTGATATTTAAGAAGTAGATTGTCAGGCCTTTCTTCCAAGGTGCTTCTGGGTGGACTCGAACCTCCAACTTAGTGCCTAAGGCACTAGACTGCTAATCAGAAGGCTGGCGGTTCAAACCCACCAGCTACTCCTCAGAAGGAAGGTTGGGCAATCTACTTCCGTAGTGATACTGCCTTGGCAACCCAAGGAGGGGTCGCTATGAGTCAGGTCAGACTCAACAGCACATAACAACAACAACAAATGGAGCATGTTAATCATTTGTACCACCCAGGGACTCCTTTCTCTCATGAGTGGTCTCTTATTTTAATATTTTCATTTACAGTCCATATTGATCAATTGTAATCTTCACTGCAACTTGATTTGTTCTTGATTTACTTGCTAATACTATGTGATTTTTAGAGTGGGACAGTTTATTTCATGAAAGGGTAATGTTTTCATCAAAATCAGCTAGACACAGCACAGATATAGTCACTTGACTGCTAACCAGAAGGCTGGTGGTTCAAATCCACCAGCCACTCCTCAGAAGGAAGATGGGGCAATCTACTTCCGTAGTGATACTGCCTCAGAAACCCAAGGAGGGGTCG
>NW_006921794.1:97158-105117 GCF_000298275.1 Orycteropus afer afer
GAAACCCAAGGAGGGGTCGCTATGGGTCGGGTCTGACTCGATGGCACATAACAACAACAACATGTGGTTTGTAGGGGTTTTTAAAACTTGCCTTCCCTGGTGGCACAGTGGTTAAAGTACATGGCTGCTAACTGAAAGATCAGTGATTTGAACCCATCAGTGGCTCCATGGGAGAAAAGACCTGGCTATCTGCTCCCATAAAGATTTCTGCCTAGGAAACCCTTGGAGGTGATTCTACTCTGTCCTATAGGGCCGCTGGGCATCAGAATCAACTTGACAGCACACAACAACAAAACAGTCTGCTTCCTATGGTTAATTCAGTAGACTTTCCTATTCAACTTTTGTGGCCTTTAGTAAGTTAATACACCAAAGTTTATGCCACACCTTCAAACTGGTTCATTCCGGTTTGACCCCCTCTGAGAAGTTGCATTTCCATCCCAGGTACACTGAATCAGAATCTACATGTTAACAAGATCTCAGGTGATATATACACAAGAATTACTTGGGGATCTGTAAGACTCACCCAGGAATCTATAAGAATCATCTGGGGATCTTGTTAAAATGCAAATTCTGATTCAGTATATCTGGATGGAAATGCAGATTTTCAGCAGGGGGTCAAACTGGATTGAACTGGTTCACAGCCCTGGTTTATACAACCAGGAGTACTGTGCTGTATAGCCCAGCTCCGGTCCATGTTATAGAGGATCAATCACTCATACTCGTTACCGTTGAGTTGGACCTGACTCATAGCGACCCCTCCTTGGGTTTCCGAGGCAGTATCACTACAGAAGTAGATTGCCCAACCTTCCTTCTGAGGATTGCCTGGTGGGTTTGAACCACCAGCCTTCTGGTTAGTAGTCAAGTGCCTTAGGCACTACACCACCAGCGATATCACATTTACTTTTAGAATGAAGGTTGGAGAAGTGAATCATTTTTGCTGCTGGACAAGTAATTATAACCTTGCAGTATCAAGAGATGTTCTGTATTACCAACTGCTCTGTTGAAATGAACTTTCCCTATTTCTGTATTCAAGGAAACACCAAGGCTTGAGAGTCTTGGGCCAATGCATGTGACTGGGGGACTCACAGAAGCAGGGCAAGGGTGCAGTGGAGGAAGGGCCACACTGAGAACAGATGGTGCTCAAGCAGTTTCTCGCCTTTGCCAGCTGAAGCTGTGCTAATACTGCCGACACTAATGTAAAATGCTTGGTCCATTTGAATTCCTTGTCTTTGCCTTATATGGGGACAATGAAATCCCTCAGCTAGTGTTGGAAACCCTGCCAAACTAATTGTAAATGTGTGGCTGGCTGTATGCAGGCATTTTGCTGCTATGGCATGCAGCCATTTCAATACTACACCTGCCAGCCTGGCTCCCTCACAGTCCTAGTGTTCCTGTCTTTGTGTTGAGGCTTGGAGCTCATCACTTACTGCTCTTTTCCAGTATGCAACCAGGGCAGACATATGAGGAAGGGCTATTTTCTTTCTTTGGAGGCTTTCAGGAAAGTTGGTGCCAATTTCTGTTCTGTTGTTGGCTGTATCTGTCCTCCCAAGCAATGATTTTGTTCAAATATCTGGTTTCATTAAAAAAAAAAAAAAAAAAATCATTGTGTCGATGTGGAAAATTGTGACTTATTGGTTGAAATTATCTAGACGAAGTATGAGATTGTAAACTTCTTTCTCAAGCAATTCTCTAGGTAGGTGAATGTGGCCAGAATAGAAGCAAGAGAAGCTGTCTGAGGGATCCTACCATTTTGCTTTTCACATTTAATCTGCCCTGTTGACTCAATTGGAATCAAATTTGACTTGTGGTTAGCTCTGGATAGGAAGCCTTGAAGTGTGCAGTGACCAGTTCTGTTTTGTTAACAGGCTTCCCTTGAATGTTTTCTCTTTTTCTCAAAAAAGTGAAAACAAGAAGAAACAAATTGTTCTAAGAGTAATAGATCTTTATTATAGAAACTTTAGACAATACAGGAGGTCTCTGGGTGTCACGAATGACTTTCTGTTCAGATCTTAACTGAAAGGTTTATAGTTTTAACCTACTCAGCAGCACTGCAGAAGAAAGGCCCAGTGATCTGCTTCCACAAAGTTTACAGATAAGCCTCAGGAGCAAAACTCTACTCCGTAACATGTAGGGTCTTCATGCTCAAACTCAAGAGAAACAGGTTTAGTTTTTTTTTTTTTTTAGACAATACAGATCAGTAATAAAAAGAGAAAAAAGGTACTAGTGAATTTTCAGAGTTTAGTCATAGATAATTAACAGTAGTATTTTGGTGCACATCCTTTCAGATCTTTTTCTGTTTATGTGAGTATTCAAATCCTTGCAATAAAAATCCTTGCAGGCACATGTCTAATGATTTAATGAGGACAAACACCTAGAATTGGAACTGACAATTCAAGGGAATACACATTTATGGGAGTTCTGATATATGTAGTCAAATGACTTTCTCAAAAGGTGGCACCACTACCCTTGTATTACCACCTATACCCTTTTCCACTATACTCTGTCCACTACTTTTAATGCTTTTAAATCTTTGCTTATGTCATTTTAGGATATTAGCTATTTTTCTTTTTTTTTTTTTAATAGATTAATCATCATAGTTTATCTTTTTTTCTTTTGTAAATATTATTTTTGTGCCCTTTGCTAGTTCTTTTCTTTTTCTGAGGAGGGGAATATGTATGTGTGTAGTTGATCTATAAAAGATCTCTGTGTGTTAAGGGTATAATTTTGCAAGGATTCTTCCAGTTTATACTTATCTTTTGATTTAGTTTTATTAAATTTAATTGATATTTTACCTATCTGTGCACTTGAATGTATCAATATTTTCTTTTGTGATTTCTGTTCAGTATTGAGTGGATGGATTGTAAGTGTGCAAAGCAGCCACCCAGTATCAATGTAACAAAATGAAGAGCTTGCCTTATTATTGGGCATAGTCATGGGCACTAAGGGGCAGAAGATTGCATTCTACTCATGAAACAGGCCTGAAGACTCATATTTGTTTTGCATGCCTTTATACTAGAGAACTATTTTCTGTTACACCTAAATATTTTCAGCTTAAATACTGAATTCTTTCATTAGAGTGTTTTGTTAGATAATAATAATCTTGTAAAGAGCCCACGGGCTTATTTTCAATTTGGAGATTTGACTGGTTTTCAGAAAGTACCTTTTGGAAATTAAATTGTAGTTATAGTGACTATAGACTCTTTTCCCACCCTCCACCCCCACCATTAAAATATTTGGCATTTATAAAAATGAAAACTACAAGTAAAAATATAATTTTTTTGTCATTAACTCTAACTAAATTTTTAAATGGATTTTTTTGTTGTTCTTGTTGGAAACTGTCATGTCAACTCTGACTCCTAGAGACTCCATGTGTCAGAGTAGAATTGTCATATAAGGTTTTCTTGGCTTTCAGGCAATCATAGAAACAATGCCTGCATACATAATTTTGACTTCCAGGATATTAAGCAGGTGCACTGTGATTAGGTAGACCTTTTTTTATGAAGTTATCAAGGATTTCATTTTACTTGGCTCTACAGTGAACGTCCATGGAACCTAGTAGTCAAGAAATCAGATGACGTACTGCACTGAGAAATCTGCTGCAAAAGACCTCTTTAAAGTATTAAAGAGAAAATTGTCACTTTGAAGACTAAGGTGCACCTGAACCACGTCATGGTATTTTCAATAACCTCATATGCTTGTGGAAGCTGGACAGTGTATTAGGAATTAGGAAGACCAAAAAATAATTGATGCCTTTTAGTTGTGGTATTGGCAAAGAATATTGAATATACCATGGACTGCCAAAAGAATAAACAAATCTATCCTGGAAAAAGTACAGCCAGAATGGCTCCTTGGAAGTGAGAATGGCCGGACTTCGTCTCTCATAATTTGGTCATATTGGCCAATCCTGGAGAAGGAGATCATGTTTGGTAAAGTAGAGGGTTTGAGAAAAGGGGAAGACCCTCAACAAGGTGGATTGACACAGTGGCTGCAATGATGGGCTGAAGCATAGCAAGGATTGTGAGGATGGCACAGAACCAGGAGCAGTGTTTCATTCTGGTGTACATAGGCTCGCTATGAGTCAGAAATGACCACGGTACCTAACAATAGCATTTCTATGAAAGAATGTGGTGTTGGCAGGTGTGTCTGCTGGAGAAGGAAGCAGGGATTGTGCTTTTTGTTGTTACATGCTGTCGAGTCATCTCTAACTCACAGTGACCCCTCCTTGGGCTTCCGAGGAGGTATCACTACAGAACTAGATTGTCCAGTCTTCCTTCTGAGGAGTGGCTGGTGGGTTTGAACAGCCAACCTTCTAGTTAGCAGTCAAGGGCCTTAGGCACTGGAACTGATAATAAATAGATGGAAGAAAATGGTGTTTTGTTTTTAACTCCATGAACTACTGCATAGAATTGCCCTATGCCTATGCTGATGTGCATGCCATAAGGTTGGAGTATAATAAATTTACACGAGGAAGAAAACAAAATATGCCTTTCAAGTTATTCTGAGAATTGTAGAGAGAATAAGTACATTTTAGGCATTTCTTCCGGGAATAGGCTGTGCTGTGGGAAATTTTTCCTTTTGGCTATTCCATTATTTAACTGCAGGGTTTAAAAGGGATCATAGAGGATATTTGTTTTTATTTTGCTCACAGGATTATATGCCAAAAAGTGAGAGTTTTTAAAGGCACATAAAGGCAAATGGAGGGAAACTTTCATTACATTTATTACCATGTTGTCAGAACATCTGCTGTGCACAGAGGATACAGGGAGACCTGTGCTGCAGTACCCATAGGCCCAAGTTAGCGGATTGATTACCAGCCTTTTGCTTGGCCACTCAGAGCTGCAACAGTGTTCTTGGAGCCCTACTTCCCTCCCTCCCTGTAGAGCACTGCCTACAGCTGAGCTTAGGAACTGTTCATCACCTTGTATTCTCCACAAAATGTTACAAAGAGAACAACCCTGGCATATGAACTGGCTGGAAATTTCCATTGTCATTTTTTAGAAACCATTGTTGAGCCAAAAGGAACCACAAAGTGTGTTTTAGTACTAAAAGAGCAGAAACAGAGAAGACCATTTGAAACTGGACAGATATGACTTAGAAAAAAATCAGAAACTGAAATTTAAATAAAATATTTACCATTCTAGTCTGTTTTGAATATGGCAGTAAGGAGGTACAAAGATGAGTGGTACAGTTCCTCTCCTTGGAACCTGGCACTCATGATAGATTATGCAAACACAATAAATAATCCTGCCAACTCCATGCTTTAGTAATGTGTGTTGCTTGCTACTTCAAAGCCAAGTCAGCAGGAGATTCTGCTCACTTTAGTCACTCAAGGAGCCAGATTGATGAAGGTGCCATCTCTACTTGGGCTTCTGCAGTCACTACAGCAAAGAGAAGACATAATGGCAGTACCTTGTACTGGACACTTAAATACTTTCCCCAGGAAATGATGGTTGTTATTTCTGTTCATATTTCATGGGCCAGAACAAGTCATATGATCATCCCTAACTTGAAACAGAGTCGTACCATTGAGTCGATTCCAACTCATAGCAACCCCATGTGACAGAGGAGCATAGGATTTCCTAGGCTGTTATCTTGTCTGTTATCAGCTCACTATGTGTTGGCACTGACTCAATGGCATGCAACAGCAACAACAATCTTTACAGAAGCAGATCACCAAGTTTTCCTCCCACAGAGCCACTAGGTGAGTTCAAACCACTGACCTTTTAGTTAGTAGTCAAGTGCTTAGCCACTGCACCACCAAGGTTCCTTTGAAAGGGAGTGGGGAACCACAGTTCTGCCATGTACCTAAAAGGAGGAAGAGAACTGGAACATTTGGAAACAACTCTAATGACTATCTAAACTGTAACTGGACTGAAAATTTGAAGAAGAAAGACACAGACACACAAAAGCTGAAGAAAAGAGAGTCATATAAATGCAAAACAACAATAGCAGAGATTCAGTTCAGTTTAAAATCTATTACAGGGCTACTATATGCCAGGCACTGTGCTAGGCATGAAGACTACAAAGATATATAAACTAGCATTATTAAGGAACTCTATGTTGGCTTGGGGAGACAGACACATACACACAGAGATAACCTAGGAAAATATGAGGCAGAAGCTGTCCAACATGATGAGGCAAGAGATATTGACAGAGCCAACTCAGAGGGTTTTGTGTACCATATCAGGTAACTTGGAGTTCTAAAGGGTTATAAGCAGGGAAAGATTGGATTTGATTTTTGCTTTAAATAAATCTACCTTTGGAAGATAGATTTGAGGAAGGCAAGACCCTTGGCAGGGCAACTGTTAGAAGGCTGGAGGTTTCATTAATTCAAGTGACCCATGATGACAGTCCTAGTCTAGAGCAGTGAGAGTAGGGAAGGAGAGAATGGAATGGATGTAAGGAATTCCTAAGAGATCAAAAAGCAGAACTTTGTAAGTGACCAGATATAGATGGAGAGTGAAAACTCAGAGATGAGTTTCATATTTCTAGTCCGGGTGAATAGATTGATGTAATGTGACCATAAAGTGGCATGGGCATGGGCATGGGCAATGAGTTCTAAGGACTATAGAATTAAACTCCACAAGTATAGGGATTTGGACTTGTTTGTTGCTACATTCATAGTGCTACATAATAAACCCAACAAACCAAATCCACTGCCATCAAGTTGATTCCAACCCATAGTGATCCTATAGGACAGAGAAGAACTGCCGTATAGGTTTTCCAAGGCATCATTTTTCTCCCATGGAGTGGCTAGTGGGTTTGAGTCACCAACTTTTTAGTTAGCAACTGAATGCTTTAACCACTGCATCACCAGAGTTCCTTTTAGTCCCTTAGGTGGCTCAAACATGCTCAGTGTGCCTCCAAAAGAAAAATGCCTGTCAATCTGCTTCCATAAAAATTATAGCCAACAAAACCATATAAGGCAGTTCTACTCTGTCACATGGGGTCCAATAAGTTGAAAACCATGCCGTGGTACCTAACAAGAAGTATGCTTTAAATAGGCCATTGAGAAAACTAATTTGTCCTCTTCCTCCTGTGTCTCACTCTCATGGTATGATGGAAGTGATGGCAATCTAGGGATGAAAATGACTGTGCTATTTTAGGATTTGAGATAGCCAGAGACAGAAGACTTGTTATGGTAAGACATGTACTCAACACTTGGAGAAAACAGATTTTAATAAAAATGAGAAAAGATAGTTAGAATTCTATTCCTGAAAAGGGAAGAAGGGACTCAAAAGCATTGACAAGCTTGCAAAGTTGTATTCTGTCTTTGCAATCACAAACATTTTTCATTCTGAAGACAAAAAGAAGGCACACTGAACTAAATGGTCACACTCTATGCAATTCAGATCTTAAAAAAGTGATGTGTGTGATATTGACTAATATCCCTCATGAATATAAATGCAAAAATCTTCAACAAAATCCTAGCCAATAGACTCCAAAAACATACATAAAACAAATACATCATGACTAAGTGGGATTCATACCAAGAATGCAAGAATGGTTCAAGAACAGAAAAACAATCAATGTAATAAGAAAAATAAAGGAAAAGAATCACATGAACATATCAATAGATGGAGAAAAGGCATTTGATAAAATCCAACACCCACTCTTGATGAACACTTGCAGAAAAATAGGAATAGAAGGGAAATTCCTCAACATAATAAAGGACATATATGCAAAACCAACAGCCAACATTATTCTCAATGGAAGGAGACTGAAACCATTCCCCTTGCAAACAGGAACTAGATAAGGATGCCCTCTATCTCCACTTCTATTCAACACTGTATTGGAAATCCTAACCAGGAAAATAAGGCAAGAAAGGGATATCAAGGCATCCAAATTGGTAAGGAAGAATTCAAACTATCCATATTTGCTGATGATATGATCCTATACCTAGAAAACCCAAGAGACTCAGTCAAAAATCTACTGGAACTAATTGAGAGATTTAGCATC
>NW_006921794.1:105338-112622 GCF_000298275.1 Orycteropus afer afer
ATTCAATGCAATCCAATCCAGATCCCATAAACATTCTTTAAGGATATGGAAAAAAACAATCACTAACTTTATATGGAAAGGAAAGAGACCTCGGATAAGCAAAGCACTATTGAAGAAGAACAAAGTTGGAGGTCTCACACTGCTGGATCTCAAAACCTACTATACAGCCACAAGAGTCAAAACTGCCTTATATTGGTATAATGACAGACACATAGACCAGTGGAATAGAATTGAGAACCCAGAAATAGATCCATTGACCTATAGTCAGCTGATCTTTGACAAAGGATCATGAAATGGGGAAGAGATGATCTCTTCAACTGATGGTGCTGGCAAAACTGGATATGTATTTGCAGAAAAGGTAAACAAGATCTGTATCTCACACCATACACAAAAACGAACTCCAGATGGATCAAAGACTTAAATGTGAAACACAAAACTATAAAGTTCCTCAAGGAAAAACTAGAGGCAAATTTACGGGCCCTAATATATGGCATAAATAGACTATCAAGCATAACCCAAAATGTACAAACAGCAGAAGAGAAACTAGATGAATAGGACCTTCTAAAAATTAAATTTTTATATGCTTCCAAAGACTTCTTGAAAAGAGGCAAAAGAGAACCTCCAAATTGGGAACAAAATATTCAGCAATGATATACCTGAAAGGGGACTTATCTCTAGAATTTATAGAACACTCCAACACCTCAACAACAAAAAAACAAATAATCAATTCAAAAATGGGCAGAAGACATAAATAGATACTTTACCAAAGAGGATATTCAGACGTCTAACAAACATGAAGTAATGTTCACGATCATTAACCAAAAACACCAAACTCACTGCAATAGAGTTGGATCCAACTCACAGTGACACCTCCTTGGTTTTCCAAGGCAGTACCACTACAGAAGTAGATTACCCAATATACCTTCTGAGGAGTGGCTGGTGGGTTTGAACTGCCAGCCTTCTGGTTAGCAGTCAAATGCCTTAGTCATTAGAGAGATGCAAATCAAAACAGCAATGAGATGCCATCTTGCTCCAACACTAGTAGCAAAGTTCAACAAGACAGAAAATAACAAATATTGGTGAGGATGTGGAGAGATTGAGATTCTCATACACTGCTGGTGGGACTATCAAATGATACAAACACTGTGGAAAGTAGTATGGTGATTCCTTAAAAAGTTGGAATTAAAAATACCATTTGACCCAGCCATTCCATTACTAGGTATATATCCTAAGGAAGTGAGAGCCAGGACAAGAACAGATATATGCACACCCATGTTCTTTGCAGCACAGTATTTACAATAGCCAAAATTTGGAAACAACCTAGGTGCCCATCAACAGAAGAATGGATAAGCAAACTATGGTACATACACACAATGAAATACTATGCAACCCTAAAGAACAATGTAGAATCAGAAAAATGCTGCACAAAATGAATGAACTTGGAGGACATTATACTGAGTGAAATAATCACAGAAGGACAAACATTGTCTTAGTTCATTATTGCAAAATTTCAAGGAAAGGTTTAGATATGGAAGAAAACTTTCTTTGTTGGTTACCAGGGGTGGGAGGGGAGGGGAGGGAACACTGTTAGATAGGTAGAGACAAGTATTGATTTGGGTGAAGAGAAGGGCAATGTACCAGGTGTGAGTGATCGGCACAGTGGCATTGAGGAAGAGGAAGACAGAGAGAGGTGCATGGGAGATACAGACAACAGGGATGAGCCCTTTTGCACATAAAGTACTGCATTGTCAGTGAAAGCAAACATGGATATATGAGTGGATAAATAGTTGGACAGGCTGAACTATTGGGTGTGTCTGTGCAGGGGGGAGTGTGCCCAGGACCATGTGTAGGGTTGTCAGGCAATGTAGTTACAAGTGTATTGGTATGTTCTGTAAGAATTCCTGGGTATATAGTGGAGCTGACAAGGGACAAGGTTGTAGTCACTTCTTGGCCACAGCCAGCTACCCGGAGAGAATGAGTTGTTGGACCTGTGGGCCCAGGACCATAGTTACAGGGGACATCAAGCTCAAGTGGCATGGCATACTACACAAAACATTGCTCCACATCCTACTTTGGCGAGTAGTGACTGGGATCTTGGAAGCTTGCAAGCGGCCATCTTGATGCAATGATGGGTCTCTCCTCGTCCAGAGCAAAGAAGAAGGAAGAAAACCAAAGATTCATGAAAACATTTAGTCCACAAGACTGGTACACCATGTGACCCTTGGTCTATATGACTATGAGACCAGAAGAACTAGAAGAATTAGATGGTGCCTGGCTACCACCGTCAACCACTTGCAGGGGGTTCTATGTGGGAGATATTTGATAGAGTGGGAGAACAATGTGGAACAAAAATCAAAATCATTTAAAAAAAAAAAAAAGGGGGGGGAGGGATCAGGTTAAAAATTTATTAAAAAAAAAAAAAAAAGTGATGTGTGTGAAAGTGGAGAGACCCACCACCAAAGATTGTGTGAAAGAGTGGCAAGAACTAGAAGCACCAAAGGCCAGAGTGAGCTGAGGCTTATGAAGAGAAAAATGTTCAGGATTACAGAGGAAGAACAAGAAAGGAAGAGACTTGCTGCTTGATGCCAATGGTGTGATGATGATGGACTGCTTAAAGAAAGCAGGACCCCTTTCCTCCCATTTACTCCTGTTTTCTCTGTCAGAGATTGGGCCCTGATGGCTCAGTGGTTAAAGTGCCTAGCTGCTAACCAAAAGATCAGAAATTTGAACCCATCAGCAACTCTGTGGGAGAAAGATGTGGCAATTTACTTCCATAAAGATTGACAGCATTGGAAACTCTGAGGCAATTTTACTCTGTCCTATGGATTGCTATGAGTCAGAATTGACTTGATGACAGCGGGTTTGTTTTTTTTCTTGGTCTCTGTCAGGGAGAATGATCTTTATACTAAATAGGGTAAAATGAACATTGTTAAGCCTTCAATGACCCATGAGACATATTGTTGTTGTTATGTGCTGTCGAGTTGGACCCGACTCATGCGACCCCTCCTGGGGTTTCCAAGACAGTATCACTATGGAAGTAGATTGCCCAACCTTCCTTCCCATCTATATTTTCCTGCTTCTGGGCTTTAATGGGATGGTGTTATCCCACTTTTAGTGCATGCTTCCATCTTGTGGGGACCTGTATAACTGTTTATCAGAAGAAACAGATTAATCCCACCAACCCCAGCATGAGAGACCCCTTGGGACAAATACATCCCACTAATTGTATCAACCTACTTTGTAACTTTTTTTTTTTCATTTCATTTAAAATATTTTCTGTTACTGAAAACATATGGTTTCAACAAAAAACTTCAAAACAGAAAATAATTTGATCTAGAAAGGGTTATGAGAAAATTGAAAGTCAAGCATGCAGCTGTTGTAAATGAATCTACTTTTCTGGATGTAAATGAATTACAGTGCAGTGCTCTGAGATAAGATGGAGTTTACCCACCTAGGTGGGCAGAGCTTTATGACAGGATGGGAGAAAAGGAAGTCCACTGTTTATTCAAATGATATTACCTAGGAATTATAGAATTCTCATTTGGAAAGGGCTCCAGATATCTAGTCAACCCTTAACTGGTATATAGTTAAATGTACATATAGAGATGTATTATGGTTATTCAAAGAGTTTTATGATAGGCCTTGGTTATCTGTCTAGTATTTGATCATCTTCCTTAATATCTTGTTGTTGTTAGCTGCCACCAGTCTGGCCTTGACCCATGGTGATCCCATGCACAACAGAAGGACACACTGTTCTGCATCATCCCCATGATAGTTGGGGATTAACCATCAATGGGGTTTCCTTGACTGATTTTTGAAGTAGATCACCAGACCTTTTTTTCTAGTCTGTCTTAGACTGGAAGCTCCTCTGAAGTCTGTTCAAACTTATAACAACACATAAGCCTCCACTGACAGATAGGTAGTGGCTATGCCTGAGGTTCATTGACTGGTTATCGAACTTGGGTCTTCCATGTGGAAGGTGACAATTCTGACATCTGCCTTAAAAAGCAGTTAATGTGGAGATTGTTTTATAGTTGACAACATCATTCCCCCCCCCCCTTTGTTTTAATTTCCACAAATATTTATTGAGGTCATCCTATGTTGGTGGTATATAGGAAGATAAAAATGACATAGTTCTTGCCCCAGGTGTTTATAGGCAGTTAGAAGGAAACCATATGAATTCAGTTATTTGTTTGCTCAATAAATATTGACTGAGTATTCAGGATATGTGAGGCACTCTTTCAAACACCAGGAATGTAGTCCTGCGCTAAAGAAGCTTATAAATGCCTAAGTAAATTATGGGAGCTCTGGTAGCATAGTCCCTAAGGCACTTGACTGCTAACCAGAAAGCTGGTGGTTCAAACTCACCAGCCACTCCTAGGAAGGAAGGTTGGGCAATCTACTTCCGTAGTGATACTGCCTCAGCAACCCAAGGAGGGGTTGCTATAAGTTGGGGCTGACTCGATGGCACATAACAACAACAAGTAAATTGTATAGCATATTAGAAAGTATAATAAGTGCAGTAAAAGATGTATTAAAATAATGAGTTGTCTAAGGCTTTATGTAGACAATGGCTGTGCAAAGAAGAAAAAAAATTCTCCTGGATAGGTTAAGAGAGGAGAGGAATCTTGAAAGATGATTTTGGAAATAGCTAATTGCTCTGTGGGAAGAGTGGAGCTAAGATTCCAGAAAGTGTGAGATACTAGGTTGTTGTTGTTATTTGCCATCGAGTCAGCCCCGACTCCTAGTGACCCCTCCTTGGGTTTCCAAGGCAGTTATCACTACGGAAGTAGGATTGTCCAACCTTCCTTCCGAGGAGTGGCTGGTGGGTTCGAACCGCCAGCCTCCTGGTTAGCAGTCAAGTGCCTTTAGGCACTATGCTACCAGAGCTAGGAGTGTAAATGGAAAACAGCAGGTGCACTGGGGGAAGTCTGCTTAATCAATGTCATGTCATTTGATACCACCAACAAACAGAGATGGTTCTTTCTTATACTCCTTCTTACTCCTACACCCTTTGTCCTTCTCCTTTTTTTTTTCTTCTTCTAATAATTAACACTGTTGATTCATATTGAGTTTATTGTCAGCCAAAGTCTTAAATGTTTTCCACAAATGTTGTTCTCTTAAGCAGTATCTCCTTAATTATTATTTGTGAGAGTACATTTATTACCAATAATCTTATTCTAGTATGTGTTTATATGAATGCTTTGTGTTTTGAAGAAGAATTGGAATAATTGAAGTAGAGATGTTTTATGAGTAACGAAGGATTCTTTTGGTAGATCCAGCTTAGGTAACTAGTATGGGAGCAGTGGTGGTTCAGTGGTAGAATTCTTGCCTTCTATGCAGGAGACCCAGGTTCAATTCCCAGCTAATGTACCAATGACTTCCAGACTCAGATAGACTAGGAAAAAAGGCCTATTGATCTACTACTGAAAAATCAGCCAATGAGTTTGACCAATTCCATAGCATCTAACAACAACAACAACCTGTCTAGCATTTGAGAAAACTCAGGTCCATCATGGTGAATAGAGATCCATTTCTCCTCCACTATGTGGCTGTCAGTATTAGTGGATGGAACTGTAGGGATGTAGATTTCAGTTCTATGCCAAAAAAGACTTCAAAACATTGATACAAGAATTGGCCAGATGAAGAGCTGTTACATTGTGGTAAATTGTAGTCAATGTTATAAGACAAAGTGTCTGTGAGCTGCTGTATGGAAAGTGAATTTGCTCTGGAAACATTCACCCAAATCACAATTAAAATAAAAAATGTCAATTACTTCATTTGCAAAACAGGGAGATCAGGAAAGTCTGATACACCTTCTAGTTACCAGTTGGAAAATATGAAATGAAGTACTTGAAAGTCTTTCCTGAACTGCAAAAATCTATGTAATTATAAAGTACTGTTATTATTAATCTTAACTTATAGTTTCTACCTGCATATAATATTGTTAAGAATAACAATAACAAAAAAGAATTGGCCAGATGAGTTTCTCAAAGTATGTTTTGGACCACCAGGAATTCCTTAGGGAGAAGTAAAATTCAGAGTCCTGGGCTTCATCCTGGACTTAAATCACGAATCTTGTGAGCAAGGACCAGGAATCTGCATTGTTACAGGCTCCTAAGGAAATCCTCATGCATCTGTCATTTGAAAATGTTAGGGAAGAAGATTAATGCAACTTATCTTGTAGAGCTCTTCTAGCTTTGGAAAGCTTTGACCCTATAAAAAGACTCTAGAAAGGAGTCTGCTGACATTATAAGTAGGGTGACAGTAGAATTTATTATTTCAAACTGGGACTTCTTTTTTTTTTAGTGTAAAAATACATTTATTTTGAGTAGACATGATTCAAAATAGGCAATGTCAACCCAAATGTACCAGGAAGGCACTCCAAAAAGGGAACAGTGAAAGTGAGATATATAGGTCATTGTTATGTTAATTTTTCAGGCAATAGCATCAGAACTCAGTGCAGGGTTTCAGGATCAGCAAGTGACACCACCAGAGGCACCAAGAACCATACATCCTAAAACACAGCCTCTAGTCAGATTCTGGAGTTTCTGCTTCTTGAAGCTGACTGCACATAGATAATTTACCAAAATAATCCAATGCCTCATGCAAAACAGTCTCTGATAAACTGCTTCCTGGGTTATTGCTTAATCTGAAGATAACTTCAGGGAACCAGTTCCTTAAAGGCTCAAGGTGCAAAAGTACACCTAAGAATGGACCAGAGCAGATCATCCCAATTCCATCAACCCAGAAATCTGAAATTCAGGAGTATCAAAACTGCTTTGTCAGCAGAGATGGCTCAACTCTTCTCCATGCATCATAGGTTAGGGCAGCTTTCAAGAAGGCTCATTCACACAGCTGGCAAAGGGATGCTTTCTGTCTTTAGGCAGCATAGTCAGAGCTATTGGCCAGGACCTTAGTTTCTCTTCTTGAGTGCCTATCCATGAGGACACCTAGGTTTCCTCACTTGATGGTGGTTGAATTCCAAGAACAAGTGTTCCAAGAGACAAGAAGTAGAGTCTTTCAACATCCAAAGCCTAATCTTGGAAAGTTACCCAGAATCACATTCACAGTATTTAACTGGCAAAAATTACAAAAGAACCTACCCAGATTAATGAGAAGGGAATATTAGGTCTTATCATTTTTTTTCCCTTCACTGTTTGTTTATTTATTTTTAAACTTTTTATTGTAGTATGAGCCAAAGTTTACAGGGAAAATTAGCTTTCCATTTGACAAGTTTAGCTTTCCATTCAACCATATATGTGTGCATATATATATATATAT
>NW_006921794.1:112909-124730 GCF_000298275.1 Orycteropus afer afer
ATGTAAATTTAAATGTACAAGAACTGTTGAATGTCAAACCAGGACACTTTTGAGAGTGAATAGACATACCAAAGTAACTGTAAAATTTACTGAAGTATTTACTGATTGATTAAAAGTTAGTCTTATAATATTGATGAACCCATAGAAATAGTTACATTCAAAAATGATTTCAGAAATAAGATTTTTTTTCTATAAAGTAGAATATCATCTGTGCAACTTAAAGCTTCCAACTTGTTTATATTGTGAAATTAAACATTTAAAATAAAATAACAAGAATATTTATTCCTTTTAATCTGTTTCTTAAAACACATGTCTCAAATGTATGTCATCATAGTTTTCTAAAGAATATGTTTGTTTTTTTTTTCCTAATATATCTTACTATGTTAAATTTTAAATGAAATTCCTTGAACTTTTCTCCAAAGGTGTTTTTATGGCTAATAAATTTGAAATGAACTTTCAATTGACCCTTCTTTATAGTCCATATTATGTTACAAAATATAATCTCTCTAGCATACTAAATAAGATCAAAGCCAATGCTGTTAAATGGATGACATTTCCAATTCTAACATATTTTCAAAAAGTCTATCTTTTTGTCCCCATTCAGAGTATTTGCCTCAAAAAGTATTCTTACAATGCAAAGATTGTCAAATAATTTGTCTCTATTTGTTTTTCTTTTGCCAAGTTTCTATTTTACAAAATTGTAGTTCTCAATTTTCTTCTAGCCTGGTACAGAATAAACATTGTTCCAATTAAAACAGGAGCTCCATTAAAAAAAAAATTACATAAGTTGAGATCTTCCAAAGTACAATTATCATATTTCAAATTTAAATCTTGCAAGTCATTTGCAGTCTCATTATTTAATTTCCTTCAATTCCTTTCTTAGTTTTATAAACATAAACTTTAGTTCTTTCTTGTTTGTAAACTTTTTGAGTAATGATTTCAGTTTGTTAAAAGGTTTGAAAGCCAAAGTCTGCTGGGCCTATATTCATTGAAAATATCAGTAAAAGTTTTTTTATCTGTTTTAGACAAATGCAGTCCAACTTTAGAGAGCTCATTATAAAAAGAGCACACTAAGGTAGGACAGTGGTTGATTTACAAATTAATTCTTCAAAGGCTCAGCTATTTCTAAAATGTAACTTATGCCAGGCACCAAAGAGAGAAATTCTGCCTTGTATTTGAGATCAAAGTCATATTCTTCACACAAATTTTGTAGTTCAGTTATGATAATGTACATATGATAATATTTACAAGTTCCTATAGGTACTTCCTATGGCAACCACATGGGTTACAAAGTGAAAGTGCTCCATAGGTTTTCTTGACTGTAATCTTTACAAGCCGACCTTAAGGCTTTTTCTTCTGCAGTACTTCTAGATCGGTTTACACGGCCAACCTTTAGGTGAGTAATTGATAACAAACCATTTGCCATGTGTCAGAATCGACTCCACAGCAACTAAAACCAATAACAACAATAGATATTGCTGAGCTTGCATAGTGCAAGCAATTTGCAATTGGTTGTTTGCCAAAGGTTGGTAGTTTGAATCCAGCCAGCGACTCCATGGAATAAAGGCCTGGTGAACTGCTTCCATACAGATACAGCCAAGAAAACCCTGGGGAGCAGTTCTACTCTGTAACATATGGGGTCAGCATGAATCAAAATTGGTTTGATAACGACCGTTTTTTTGGGGGAAAGGGGAGGATGGCTTATAGAAGCTGCTACTATTTTGATTGGCAGACTAAATTTGTTTGAATGCAAATAAGAATTATAATTATATTACACCAAAACCAATTCCAAGTACATTTCTGCCTTACTTTTTTTTTTTTTTTAAGAATATGTTTTTTTACGTGGTAGTGTGTTCCAGCAATAATTCTATTTATATTATCATGCAACCAAAAAGCAAACCAAATCCACGGCCATTGAGTGGATTCTGACACATAGTGACTTTATAAAACAGAGTAGAAAGGCCCCAAAGCGTTGCTAAGGCTTTCTTTATGGAAGCAGACTGCCTTATCTTTCTCTTGAAGAGTGGCTGGTGGGTTTGAACTGCTGCATTAGTGCAAAATGCCTTAAACATTACACTACAGAACAACTTTATTTCTAATTTTAACTTTTAAACTGAATTTATAGTAGTGTTCTCTCGTTTAACAATGTTTATAATGCCATCAGATGATTTACCTTCAACGAATGAAATTTCAAATGGTTTGCTTTTGTTCTATGAATAGGATTAAAAAGAAAAACAAAAAAGAATCATTATTGAAAATAACTATTTTCCACTTTGAAGAATCTGATTACATTTATATAAAAGTTTCACTCACTGCTGTTGAGTTGGTTTTGACCCATAGCAACCCCTCCTTGGGTTTCCAAGGCTGTCTCTCTTACAAAGTATATTTCCCAGTCTTCCTTCCAAGGAGTGGCTGGTGGGTTTGAACCGCCACTTCTGGTTAGCAGTCAAATGCCTTAGGCACTATGCCACCAAAGCTCCTTATATATAAGTATAAGATCATTTAATTGTTAGAAAAGTTCTTCTGCTAAAGAATCTAAAGCAGCTAAAAATTTCACTTTTCATATGTATGCAAGAAAACTTAGCATAAAATTAGAATACATTTAAAGTAAAATTAATGTACAAGACAATTTGATCTAAATGAAAAGTCATACTTTATAGCATGCTTTCCATAGCTGTAGGTGTTAAATCATTGTCTTCAGGCAGTATTCTTTGGAAGTAGATTCTGATACTTCCTAAGCATATTTGTGTTTTCTGGTTTTCATGTGAACAGCAATATCATATGGCCTCCAGAGTAGGTTGTATATTAAAAAAAACAAACTCACTGCCATCGAGTCAGATCCAACTAGCGACCCCTCCTTGGTTTTCCAAGGCAGCTCTGGTAGCATACTGCCTAAGGCACTTGACTGCTAACCAGAAGCCTCTCCTCCGAAGGAAGATGGGGCAATCTATTTCTGTAGTGATACTGCCTTGGAAACCCAGGGAGGGGTGGCTCTGAGTCAGGTCTGACTCGACGGCACATAACAATAACAACAACATCTCTACGGAAGTAAATTACCCAATCTTCCTTCCAAGGAGTGTCTGGTGGGTTTGAACCACCAGGCTTCTGGTTAGCAGTCAAATGCCTTAGGCACTATGCCACCAGAGTAAGTTGTTAGTGTTGATATACATTTTATAATTTACAGTTCCATCATCACCTTTCTCGTGAAATATTTTTGAGTACATTAATAACAAAATATTTATTGCAAAATGTAAGTGTTATCTAATTATAACATAATTTGATAGCTGTAGATTCATGTACCATATCACTGTTAAAGCACTGTAACAAGACTGCCTTCTCTATGTGATAAAAAGCCCTAGTGGTGCATGATTATGCACTCAGCTGCTAACCATGAGCTCAGTGGTACAAACCCAACAGCTGTTCCCATTAAGAAAGGTATGACAGTCTATTTCCAAGATGTGCCTTGGAAACCCTATGGGCAGTTCTACACTGTCCTATAAAGTCACTATGAGTCTGAATTTGATTACACAGCAGTGGGTTTTTGGTCTTTATGTGATGTGGAAGGACTGCACAGACTCTATTTCACATGAATATTTCATATAAATCTAAACTAAAATTTTTCCCCTTACTTGTGCCCTGGTGATTTCAGGAATCTAAACTGAGGCAAGGGTTACTGCAAAACTGGTTAGTGTTATGGGTTGACTTGTATACCCCCAAAAGAATAATGTAATACAAATAAAAGAATAATGAATAAGAATAATGTAGAATCTACAACACACTGGAGAACATTGTGCATTTTAAGTCAATCACAGAAAGACAAATATTGTATTAATGTATTAATTCATTATTGTAAAAAGTCAAGGAAAGGTTTATATATGGAAGGTGACTTTCTTTGTTGGTTACAGGGATGGTAGGGGAAGGGAAGCAACAAGGCTAGATAGGTAGAGACAAGTATTGAGTTGGGTGAAGAGAAGGGCAATGTACTAAATGTGAGTAATCAACACAGTGGCATTGAGGAAGAGGAAGACATAGAGAGGTACATGGGAGGTACAGACAACAAAGATGAACCCATTTGCATATATAGTACTGCGTTGTCAGTGATGGTAAGCATTGATCTACAGGTAGATAGATGGGTAGACAGACTGAATGATCAGAGGTATGTCTATGCAGGGGGTAGTGTGCCCATGTATGGGGTTAGCAGACAATGTTTCTACATGAGTATTTGTATGTGCTATGAGAATGTCCAGGTATATAGTAGAGCTGACAAGGGGCAAGATTGTGGTGGCTTATTGGCCACAGCCAGCTACCCAGAGGGAAAGAGTAGTTAGACCTGTAGGCTCAGGACCATGGTTGTAGGGGACATCAAACTCAATTGGCATAACATATCTCACAAAAACATTGTTCTACATCTGACTTTCGTGAGTAGCGACTGGGATCTTAAAAGCTAGCAAGCAGCCATCTAGATGTGACAATGGCTCTCTCCTCATCCACAGTAAAGAAGAGTGAAGAAAACCAAAGACACATGGAAACAATTAGTCCAAGGGACTGGTCAACCATGTAATCCTTAGCCTATATGAGCATAAGACCAGAAGAACTAGATGGTGCCACTGTCAACCACTTAGGGGGATCAGAGCAAGAGATCTTGGATAAAGTGGGAGAACAATGTGGAACAAAACTCAAAATCATAAAAAAGACCAGGTTTGCTCCTCTGATAGAGCCTGGTGAAACCCCTGAGACAATGGCCCATAGCCACCCTTCAGGTCTGGAACTGAACTCACTCCTGTGGCTTTTAGCCAAATAATAGACAGGCATATCAGCTTAACATTTACATGAAGTAGATACATTACTTGGAGCAATCAATCATGGGAGAACAGAAGGGCAATGTTTGCACAGGGACACAGCTCGGGGTGTGTGGGGCAGGAATGCATAAGAGAGAAGGACACAGGGAAGAGGTAACTACGGGAAGGAAATGGGAAGAGAACTGTTGCATCATGGGGAATTACAGTCAAAGTCGTGAGACAAAATGTGTATAAACTGCTGTATGGATAATGAATTTGCTCTGTAAACTTTCACCCAAATCACAATAAAAATAGTTTTTTTAAAAAAAGATATGTTGAAGAACTAGCCCCTGGTACCTGTGAATGTGACCTTGTCTGGAAATGGGGTCTCTGAAAATGTTACCAGTTAACATAAAGTCATACCGAAATTGCATGGATCCTAATAAAAATATAAGTGATGTCCTTATAAAAGAAAAGAAAAGACTCAGAGACTGAGACATACAGAGGAAGATGGTCACATGAAATCAAATGCAGAGAGTAGAGTGATCTACAAGCCAAGGAAGCCAGCTGTCTGCTGTCATCAGACTCTAAGAGAGAGGGACAGAACAGATTTGCCTTCAGACCTCCCAGAAGGATTCAACACAGCCAATACCTTGATTTTGGACTCTTAGCCTCCAGAATTGTGAGACAAAAAATTTCTGCTCTTATAAACCACTAGGATGGTATTTTGTTATAGCAAAGCTAGGAAACTAATACAGCAGGTATACCAAGTAGTTGGCAGGGCAGCAAGTCTTCTCTCTCCATTTGTTCTGGTTACCTAGTGCTGCTCTGACAGGAATATACCACAAATGAGATGGCTTGAACAAACAGGAGTTTATTCTCTCATGATTTGGAGGCTTTAAGTCCAACTTCAAAGTGCCAGGCTCTAGGGGTTGGGTGAAAGCCCCTCGGACTTGGGGTTTAGCTCTGCCTCTTGCTCCCTGCCCACTGAAGCCAGAGGCATCTCTTCACTCAGGCAGCCCTGGCTCATGAGGCTAACAAGCCCAAGGTTGACAAATAAAATGGCACAGTCCCAATGTTACTAAACCACATGGCAGGCCATTAATTCAAGTCCATTGTAAGTTCCAAGGTCAGCAGAGCATGGCAGGCTGCTGAGCAATGACACAGCTACATACAGGGTCCAAGCGTGCCATAAGCTAGAGACCATCCCCAAGGCTTCTCCTCATAAACAGGAAGCAGACCACATCCCAAAGGCAGCTACTCAGCTGCTTGTGGTAGATCCCACCATGGAGATGATTGCCACTCTCATCATGGGGATAACTACCACCAACAGCCACTCAACCAGGCCCAGCCAAGTTGACATACAAATTTAACTACCACACCTTATCCTAGATGGGAAAGCTTTAGCTCTCCTTAGGTGTTAGTGCATACTTTATTTGTTAAGCAAGCACTTCTTAAGCTGTCCTGGAAATGTGTTAGCTTGTGTGTCATGTTTACTTCTCCAGAAACAGATATTGACAAGATGTTTGAGGTCCAAGATATTTATTTAAGATCAATACCCATGAAAGAAAGAGGAAGGAAGCAGCTACAGGGCTGACAAAGCTTTGATCAACCTGGCAAGGATATCTGGAGAAAGTGTGGTTCATCAGAAGTATCCTGATTTGGGCATTTATATCCCCAATTCACCCAGTCCCTAGCTGTGGGCTGTCCTGGAAGGGACATGACTTTAGTTAGGCAGAGCTCTCTGCAGCTGATGCAGACCTGAAGAAGATGACCACAGGAGACTATCTGTTGGCCATATTCTCCACAGTTTGGGAGTAACTCCTTTGATAAGGCATCTGAACATCACATCTCTGTTTACCCCATGGTGTATCTCCATAGGATTAGGAAAAGTAAGATTGTTTATCCTGGCTGTCACTTTGATCTACTCAAGGTGAGAATTCAGGGGAAACTCAATTCACTACACATATGTCTCATATACTATTAGCCAAGCCCATGGTAGAAAAGGAAAGAACCAAATGGCGATTGTCACAAGTTGTGGCCTGCTCAGGAAGCAGACTCTGAGACAGAGATTGGTGTGCAGGTTTATTTTACTAAGAGTGCTCTTGGCATTACTACTTCTGGAAGGAGAAAGAGTGAAGCAGGGCTGGGCAGAAGGACAAGTTGGGCTGTGCTCAAAGGCCAACCACATGGGGAGCTCTGAAGCAGGGTGAGACCACCAAACCTTTGTATGCCACATAAACCAGTCACTGGATGTGCATTTACTGGCAGAGGAAGGTTAAGAGGATGCCCTTCATCTGAAGCAATTCTGATGAAAGCTCAATGCTGGGGGCTTTCTGTCAGAAGACCACCAGTGGCTGGGGGAATAAGCCTTTCAGTCCTGAAGGGGGCTCTGAAAGGCATACCCCAGCATCCTTTCCAGAAGTCTACCAAACCCATCCTTCCTGAATTTAGTGATGAGGCACAATTCAAAATAAGAATAAACTATTGGAAATAATCATTAATAGTTGGAATGTGGGATGTATTAAGTATGAATCTAGTAAAAGTGGAACTTGTCAAAAATGAAATGAAGTGCATAAAGATCAATCTTAGACATTAGTGATCTGAAATGGACTAGTATTGGTCATTTTGAATCAGACAATCATATGGTCTACTATGCTAGGAATAACAAATTGAAGAGGAATGACATTGCATTCATGGTCAAAAGGAACATTTCAAGATATATCCTGAAGTACAACACTGTCAGTGATCCATATGCCTAGAAGGAAGACCAATTACTACTACTATTATTCAAATTTACACACCAACCACTAAAGTGAAACATGAAAAAATTGACCAATCATGAAATCAAGATGCATTGATAATTACTGGTGATTGGAATGCAGAAGTTGGAAACAAAGAGGAAGCATTGGTAGTTGGAAAATATGGCCTTAGTGAATGAAATGACTTTGGAGACTGTATAATAGTAAGACCAACGACTTACTCATTGGAAATACCTTTTTTTCAATAACATAAATGGTGACTACACACATAGACCTTGCCAAATGGACTACAGAAATCAAATCTACTACATCTGTGGAAAGAAGCAATGGAGAATCTCAATAACATCAGTCAGAACAAAGACAGGTGGTGACTGGACCAGACCATCAATTGTGCAAATGCAAGTTTAACATGCAATGAAAGAAAATTATAACCAGTCCAAAATAAAAAAAAACAAACTCACTGCCATTGAGTTGATCCCAGCTCATAGTGACCTACACTGGGTCTCAATTATCACTAGGATTACAAGGCTATAAATCTTTATGTAAGCAGACAACCTCGTCTTTCTTCCATGGAGCAGCTGGTGGGTTTGAACCACCAATCTTTTGATTAGGGGCTAAATGCCTTAATCACTATACCACCAGAGCTCTGTAAAACAAGTCCACAGGAGACAATACATAACCTTGATTATATCCCACCTGAATTTAGAGACCATCTGAAGAACAGATTTGACACATGGAATACCAATGATCAAAGACCTGATGACTTGTGGGATAACATTAAAAATACCATATAAAGAGAAAGCAAAAGGTCATTGAAAAGACAGGAAAGGAGGAAAACACCAAAATGGATGTCAGAAGAGGCTCTGAAACTTGGTATAGGATGGAGATTAGCTAAAGCAAATGGAAGAAATGATGAAATAAAAGAGCTGGACAGAAGATATCAAAGGATGGCTCAAGAAGATAATGAAAATTATTACAATGGAATGTGAAAAGACCTAGAAATAAAAAATCAAAAAGGAGGAACATACTCAGCATTTCTCAAGCTGAAAGAACTGAAGAAAAAATTCCAGCCTCGAGTTGTAATATTGAAGGATTCTATAGGCAAAATATTGAATGATGTAGGAAGCACCAAAAGAAGATATAAAAAGTCATAACGTAGAATCTGCAAAACACTGCATAACGTGAATGAACTTGGGGCACATTACACTGAGTGAAATAAGTCAATCATAGAAGGACAAATATATTAGCTCATTATTATAAAAAGTCAAGGAAAGGTTTATATGTGGAAGGAAACTTTCTTTGTTGGTTGCCAGGGATTGGAGGGGAGGGGAAAGGAGGAAAAATAGATGGATAATTAAGAGAGAGGTTTGATATAGGTGAAAAAAAAACCAATATAACAAAAGCATGTGACTAGCACAATATCACTAAAGAAAAGGAAGACATAGAGATGTGCACAAGAGGAACAGACAATAAAGGCAAATACTATTGCATACATAATACTGCTATGAGTTGGGTTTGACTCGACGGCACATAACAACAACAACAACAACAACATAATACTGCATTATCAGTAACAGCAAACACTAATATATGGGTGGGAACATAGGTAGACAGGTATGGACACACAAATGGGAATATAGCCACAACTGTACATAGGTTTCGCAGACAATATTCCTATGTAAGTATTTGTATGTGTAATAAAAATGTCTATATGCAGTTTAAACATAACAGGAGGCAAAGTTAGTTAAGATAACTTCTTAGCCACAAATAAGCACCTTAAGGAAGTGGGTTGTTTGGGTTATGGGCTGGGGACCATTGTTGTGGGGGACATCAAGCTCAATTGGCACCACATGGTATAAAAAATAATTTTCTACATCTTACTTCAGTGAGTAGTGACTGGGGTCTTAAAAGCTTGTGAGTGACCATCTAAATGGCAACTATCGGTCTCTCCTTGTCTGGACAAAGAAGAGTGAAGAAAACCAAAGATATGTGGAAATAGTACAAAGGACTAATGAGCCATGAGAACCTCAACCTATGTGACTCTGACAACAGAAGACTAGATGTTGTCCAGCTACCAATGCCAACCACTCAGAAATGGATGAAAATTGGAGATCCTGTATAGAGTGGGAGAAATATATAGAATAAAACTCAAAATCATTTAAAAAAAAAAAAAAAAGACAAAGCTTACTGATCTGATAGAGACTGGTGAAACACCCAAGACTATGGCCCCAAGTCACCCTTCAGGGCTGGATGGAACTCATCCCATGGTTTAACTCTCAGCCAAACAATAGACAAGCCTATGAACTGAACACTTACATGAAGGTGATGCACTCCTTAAAATAATCAACCATGGGACATCAGAAGGGCAGAATTTGCACAGGAAGAAAGATAGAGAGGCAGAATTGCATAGGTAAGAAGGACAGGGGAAAGGGTAATCACAGGGAAGAATTGGGAGGTGAGATGTTACATGGTGGGGAATGTAACCAGTATCACAAAACAAGTGTGCACATGAACTGTTGAATGTAAAATGAGTCTGCTTTGTAAAATTTCACCCCCTCTCAAAAAAAAAAAAAAAAAAAAGATGGAAGGAATATAGAGTCACTGTACCAAAAAGAATTGGTCAATGATCAACTATTTCAGGAGATAGCATATGATCAAGAACTGATGGTATTGATAGAAGTAGTCCAAATGGCACTGAAGAAATTCATGAAAAATGAGGCTCTAGGAATTGATGGAATCCTCACCGAAATATTTCAACAAAGGGATACAGTACTAGAAACACTCATTCATTTATGCCAAGAAATTTGTAAGACATCTACATGGTAAACTGACTGGAAGAGATCCATATTTGTACCCTTTCCAAGGAAAGACAATTCAACAGAGTGTGGCCATTATCAAACAATATCATTAATATCACACTCAAGTAAAAGTTTGCTAAACAATTTAAAAATGGTTGTTGCAGTTTATTGACAGGGAACTGCCAGAAATCCAAGCTGGATTCAGAAAAAGGTGTGGAATGAGGGATATCATTGCTGATGTCAAATGGATCTTGGGTCAAAGCAATGAATACCAGAAAGATGATTATTTGTGTTTTGTTGACCATGTAAAGGCATTCGACTGTGTAGATCATAACAAATTATGGATAACATTGTGAAGAATGGGAATTCCAGAACACATAATTGTGTTCATGAGGAACCTTTACATAGACCAAGAGGCAGTCATTCAAGTAGAAAAAGGGGATACTGCATGGTTTAAACTCAGGAAGGGTGGTGTGTCAGTGTTGTGTCCTTTCATCATACTTATTCAATCTGTATGCTGAGCAAATCATCTGAGAAGCTGGAGTATAAGAAGAAGAATGTGGCATCAGCATTGGAGGAAGACTCATTAACAACCTTGTAACACACAAGTGACACAATCTTTCTTGCTGGAAGTGAAGAAGATTTAAAATAATTACCAATGAAGATCAAAGACTATGGCCTTCTATATGGATTATACATCAACATAAAGAAAACAAAATCCTCACAACTGGACCAATAAGCAATATCATGATAAAAGGAGAAAAGTTGAATTTGTCAGATTCAAAATGGAGACTCATCAGTAATCACCACACTAATTCCCTCTAGCATCTTAGTGCTCAAAAAACTAGGTACAGCAGTTTGAATTAGGGAGTCTGGTGCTCTGGACAGCTTACTGAGTCAGAGTGCACCAAACTCAGGGGAGTAGAATTAGTAAGGAAAAGGAACAGGGAAAAAAATAACAAGATCAGAAGATCTATCCTGCGGAGTGCTGACAGTCAGCCAAGAAAGGCCATCAGAGATTTCCCCGGGGGAGCGCTGACTGGCAGGCAAGAAAGGCCATCTGAGACCTCCCTGGGTTAAGGAAGAAGACACACCACGCCAGCATACCAGAGACCACACAACATACCAGTGATCACCCCAAGGATCTGCCTTCAGCACCTGTGTAATCGGTAACTTGGGCTGACTAGGTGGAAATGGGCACATCCAGTGCCACTGAGAGAGCTCCCGGAGACCCGATCCCTCTCAGGAGGGTAACAAGGGAAAGTGTTCAGTGCATATCAGTGAGTAAGCACAAGCCCGCCTTGTTTCAGTACCTATGCTTAGTCTCCGGGAGCTAGGTAAGCACGGGTGGGCTTGTGCTTAGTCCCCGGGAGTGAGGTAAGCACGGGTGGGCTTGTGCTTACTCACTGATCTGCACTGAGCACTTTCCGTTGTTACCCTCCCGAGAAGGACCGGGTCTCCGGGAGCAAGGTAAGCACGGGCG
>NW_006921794.1:129608-131511 GCF_000298275.1 Orycteropus afer afer
AAACAGAAGCAGGTAGAACACAGACAGTTCCCTGGAAGAACTCAGGAAAACCATTCAAGAACAAAATAATAAGATTAATGCACAATCAGAACTCATACAAAAACAGCAGTCAGAAATAAAGAAGATGAAAACCAAAATTACAGAATTACACAACACAGTAGAAATAAAAAGTATAGGACAGAACTGAGTGAAGAAAGCATATCCCAACTAGAAGAAAAATCCCTGGACACCAGCCTGGATGAAGAAAAATCAGGACAAAGATTTAAGAGAAATGAGGAGAACCTAAGAATTATATGGGATGACATGAAAAGAAACCACATAAAACTCTTTGGAATTACAGAATAAGAAGAGGTGGGGAAAAAAACAAAACAAAACAAACTTAGAAAATTGTGGAGACCTGCTAACAGAAAACTGCCCCCATATCATGAGGGAAGAAAAGATATCTGTCCAAAAACCTCATAGAGCCCCCCACCCCAAACAAGATAGATTCCAAGAGAAAAACACCAAGGCACATTATAATCAAACCAAAGACAAAGAAAAAATTTTGAGAGCTGCCTGGGACAAAAGAAATATTACTTATAATAATCAAACAGTTTGGCTGAGCTCTGATTACTCAGCAGAAATCATGCAGGCAAGAAGACAATGAGATGGCATATATAAAACACTGAAGGAAAAGAACTTCCAACCAAGAATCCTATATCCAGCCAAATTATCCACCAAATATGAGAGCAAAATCAAGGCATTCTCAGACAAACAGAAATTAAGAGATTTTGAAAAAAAAGGAACAACCCTACATTAAATGCTTAAGGAATTTCTTCCAGTAGAGAACCCACAACAGAGATCAACAAAATCAGGATATGTGGCATGAACACTAAAATCTGATCAGAAATAGAAACTCAACATAAGACTATAAAACATTGTACACTAAAAACCAGGGAAGTCAATCAGCACACAACAATAGCAACTAACCTATCAGAGGGAATAAAACTTCTAGGTACAAACTTCCAAATGGAGGGGAAAACAGGAAAATGTCTTCACAGTATGCACTGTTCTAAAAATGTAGAGACAAGAATATACTCCAAGGTAACCACAGAGAAAAATAACAATCCCCCTAAGAAAATCCAGAAGGAAGGAAAACATAGGGGTTTAATAAGCACAAAACCAACAATAAAGAAGAAAAGAGAGAAAGCATTAGGCAACAAACCGAACTCAGCACAAAAAAGTATATGAACTGAGGAAACACCAACAACATGACAAAAAACCACAATAGAATGACACAATTGATTCATACCTATCACTAATTACACTCAATGTGAATGGACTAAATGCACTTATCAAGAGAAAGAGAGTGGCAGATTGGATAAGAAAAGAAGACCCATCAATATGCTGCCTACGAGAGACCCACTTTAGACACAAAGATAAAAACAAATTAAGAGTTAAGGGATGGAAATAAATATAACAAGCCAGTGATAACCAAAAAGAGCAGGAGTGGCAATATTAATTTTTGATAAAATAGACATTAAGGTGAAAAACATCATAAGAGACAAAGAAGGATATTATATGTTGCTGAAAGGGTCAAATGACAAGAAGAAAAACAAAGTGGGAGGTCTCACACTCCAGATCTTAAGAACTACTATACAGTCACAGTAGTCCAGACAGCATGGTATTGGTACACTGATAAACAGATAGACCAATGGAACAGAATCGAAAGTCCAGATATAGACCCATCCATCTATGGACAGCTGATCTTTGACAAAGGTTCAAAACCCATTAAATGGGGAAGAGACAGCCTCTTTAACAAATGGTGCTGGCAAAACTGGATATCCATCTGCAGAAAATGAAGCAAGACCCATACCTCACCCCATACACAAAAACAAACTCAAGCTGGATCAAAGACTTAAAT
>NW_006921794.1:133181-134824 GCF_000298275.1 Orycteropus afer afer
AAAAAAAAAAAAAAAAAACCAAGGGCATTTGGAAGCAATCATCCCTAGGACACAATGACCCTTGAGACCAGAAGTAGATGGTGCCCAGCTACCAATGCCAACCACTCAGGAAAGGATCAAATCTGGAGATCCTGGATAGAGTGGGAGGGAAAACGTGGAACAAAATTCAAAACCTCAATAATGACCAAAATTACTGTTCAGATGAAACCTGGTGAGACTCCCAATACTATTGCCCTGGAATGCATTCTGGGCCTGAAATAAAACGCACTCTCAGGGGCTGGCTTTCAGCCCAATAGTTAACAAGATGTACACGCAGACCACTCAATCCAGGATGAAGCACCCACATACTCTGTGGTAATACATCCCTTAAATCAATAGACCACAGAGCACCAGAGGACCAAAATTCAAATTGAGGAAATGCAGGACAAACAGGAATGCATAAATATGAGGGCCACAGGGGGAATGTTACAGGGTAGGGAGAGGAGGAGACTGGTTTAGGGTTGGACATGGTAAATGGAGAATGAAACTAAATGTACACATAATGTTGAAAGTAAAAGAAGCTCTTAAAATAAAAAGTTGAAGTTGTCAAGGATTTCATTTTACTTCGATTCATAATCAACACCCATGGAAGTAGCAGTCAAGACATCAGAAGATGTGTTACACTGGGCAAATCTGCTGCAAAAGATCTCCTTAAAGTGTTAAAAAGCAAAGATGTTACTTTGAAGACTAAGGTGCACCTGACCAAACTTTTTTTTTCATAGTTTGGCCCCCTATGAGGTCTTTTCAATCACCTCATATTCTTGTGAAATCTGGACAGTGAATAAGGAAGACTGAAGAATAATTGATTCATTTGAACTGTGTTGGTAAAGAACACTGAAAATACCATGGAGTGCCAGAAGAACGAATATGTCTTGGAAGAAGTACAACCAGAATACTTCTTAGAAGCAAGAATAACCAGATTTTGTCTCACTTACTTTGCCCAGGTTGTCAGAAAGGACCATTCCCAGGAGAAGGATATTATGGTTGGTAAATAGACGGTCAGAGAAAAAGGGGAAAACCCTCAACAAAATGGACTGAGACAATGGCTGCAATCATGGGTTCAAGCGTGACAAAGATTGTGAGGATGGCTCAGGACTGGGCAGTGTTTCATTCTGTTGTACATAGGGTAGCTATTAGTCAGAGCTGACTCAGCGGCACCTAACAGCAACAATATTATTAATAATAAAGGAGCCTTCGTGGCACAATGGTTGTGTTCTGCTGCTGTTTGCTAGTTTGAATCTACCAGCATTTCTGTGGAAGAAAAGACCTGGTGATCTGCTCCTGTAGATTACAGCCTAGGAAACCACATGGGGTCAGTTCTACTCTGTCACATGGGGTCACTAGATATTGGAATTGACTTGACAGAACAAAACAACATTAATAATAATGCTGTAAAAATTCAGGGCAAATCCTAAAAGAGATAAAACCCTGAGAGAGTAGCTAAAAACTGAGACCTTCCTGAGGGGAGAAATAAATAAATAAATAAACACCTTCCTGCCCCATAGAGTTGAGTGTGACTCATAGGAACCCCCAATCCGAGGCAAAACTCACTGCCGTGGAGTCAAATCCAACTCATAGTGACCTCTCCTTGGGTTTCCGAGGCA
>NW_006921794.1:135264-151226 GCF_000298275.1 Orycteropus afer afer
GGATTTAAGTAGATTATCTGATCAATTTTATCTGTAGCATAATATGACTGCTTTTCTAGTTTGCAGTGCTTTCTTCCTTGTCATCATCCCCTTCTGCCTGTTTAATTATTGTGTTTTGTTGCTCTGTCCTGATCACCAGCAGACCCCACTGCCATCAGGGCTGTCTGGTTGCAGGTTTCCACGTGCCCTGTGCCTGATAGTTTGGCCCCCTATTCTGCACACACCCTCACTCTGCCTTGGGCTGTGAGCAGGGAGTCTACAACACAGAAACTCAGCCCTGCCAATCCTTGCACAGAGCCCAGGAGAGCCTGAGCTGTTCCAAATGAGATGCTTCTGCCAAAAATAAGCTCAGGAGAGCTGCTCTCCCTGCCAGAGGGAGAGTGGTACATTTTATTTCATTATGAACTCAAACCAGGGTTGAGAGGAGGTTAACACACCTTTATTTACCTCTCAATCACTGTCAAGCCTAGTGCATAGTGTCACAGTGTCAGTGGCATCACTAGGGTTGGTGTTACCCAGTGGGGTAACACATACTGTCACCCCTCCCTCCATGTACTTCCATACCAAACCACATAGAATCCTTAGTAATGTTTTTATCAATTTTAGTCATAGAATAAATATAGGTGTAAATTGCTTAAATGTGATATTTCTTAGATTATATGAATACTGGTGGCATAGTGCCTAAGGCATTTGACTGGTAACCAGAAGCCTGGCAGTTCAAACCCATCAGCCACTCCTCAGAAGGAAGATTGGGCAATCTACTTCCGTAGAGATACCACCTCGGAAACCCAAGGAGGGGTCGCTATGAGTTGGAACCGACTTGATGGGAGTGAGGTTTTATTTATTTATTTTTTTGGGGGGGTTTAAAATCTTTCTACATTGAACTACAACATTATTTGTTACAAGATTATTAATAACTGAGCAAAAGCTTTTTCTGATTCTTCTTTTCCTTTAGTTACTACTTCATTCTCAAAAAAGTTATTGATATAGGTTCACAAATATTATTTACCACAATGTTGCAGCTAAAACACCAGAAAATATGGCAAAATCCGTGACTATAAAAATACCAGTAGCAATGAAAACAACTGCGCTTATTGGTAGTGTATGCAGATGAAACCAGGTTTACAATGAGGCTTTGAATCATTGTAATTAGGTAATTACAGTGATGCACTGGAGTGCATCAGAAGGTTCAAAAGTAAATTAGCATTGAGTTTTAGCCTTATAGGTATGTTGTTGTTGTTGTTATGTGCCATTTAGTTGGACCCAACTCATAGTGACTTCTCTTTGGGTTTCCGAGGCAGTATCACTATGGAAGTAGATTGCCCAACCTTCCTTTCAAGGAGTGTCTGGTGATACTCATAAGCTGGGGTTACAAAACACGTTTGTTTACGTTTTTTTTTTTTTTTTCATTTTTTTAAATTATCATTTGGGTGAATGTTTACAGAGCATCTTCATTTTCCATACAACAATTCATACAAATTTTTTTTTTCATGACATTTATTGTAATCCCCATAATGTAACAGCTCTCTTCCCACTTCCTCCCTGTGGTTACCTTTTCCCTGTGTCCTTCTTTCCTATGTATTCCCGCCCTCTGAGCTATCTCCCTGTGCAAATACTACCCTTCTGATCTCCCATGGTTGATTGTTCTAAGGAAGGTACATAGCTGGTGTAAATGTTTACCTTATATGCCTGTCTATTGTTTGGCTGGAAGCCACAGGAGTGAGTTAAATTCCAGGCTGTAAGGATGACTACAGGTTAAAATCTTGGGGGTTTCACCAGTCTCTATCAGACCAGTAAACTTGGTCTTTTTAATGATTCTGAGTTTTGTTCCACATTGTCCTCCCACTCTATCCAGGATCTCCTGCACTGATCCCTTTCTGAGCAGTTGACAGTGGTAGCCAGGCACCATTTAGTTCTGGTCTCATGGTCATGTAGGCTGAGGTTGGCAAGTCTCTTGGACTAATTTTTTCCATGTGTCTTTGGTATTCTTCATTTTTCTTTGCTCTGGACGAGGAGAGACCAATTGTTGCATCTAGATGGCTACTCACAAGCTTCCAACACTCCAGTTGCTACTCACCAAATGTAGGACATAGAACAATGTTTTTGTGTAGTATGCTATGCTTATTGAGCTTGATGTCCTCTGCAATCATGGCCCCAAGTCCACAGGCCCAATAATTCACTCCCTCAGTGTGGTTGATTGAGGCTGTCAAGTCATCTTAACTTTGTCCCCTGTTAGTTCTATTTGTATGAACATTTTTATAGCACATAGAAATAGGAATATAGAAATATCATCTACCAAAAAAATGTTTTTGTTGTTGTACCTAACTACAGGGATATTTTTATAAAAATTAATAAATTTCGGTTGAAACACTACACAAAATTTTTATAGACAATCATTTTATGTCACATCCTCTGACAGTGTCACCTGGTGCAAACCACATCCCACAATCCCTAGCAAGGCCACGTGCAGAGTTACGAAGGAGGAAGACTTCCCAAGAGGAGCCCTGGATGAGACGTCAAGAACCTGGGCTCCAGCCCTCTCAGTCCTTGTGTTCTAGTTTCCCACAGATCAGTACTAATTCAGTTCATTCATTTCCACTGTCTAGGAGAGTTCTGGGTCACAGTGGATTTTTAGAAATGTTTGCTTTATCATTTTTTTTTTCTTTTCTGTATGTATCTTCTATAAAAAAAAATGATGAAAATGGGAGTGGGGAAAAAAAACTAGGAAGGCTATAGAAGTTTCTTCATCTCAATATTGTAGCATGTCTTTTCCTCTCCTCCCACCACCCACTCTTGGAAGAAACTTTAAGAATGTTGTTGTTAGTTGTCATCTTGTCAGCACCCAACTCTTGGCAACTTCATGTGCAACAGAACAAAAAGCTGCCTGGTCCTGTGTCATTCCCATGATCAGTTGGAGATGGGATCATTTTGATCATTTGGGGTTTTCACTAGTTCACTGTCAGAGGTAGATTTCTAAGCCTTTCTTCCCAGTCTGTCATAGTCTAGAAGCTCCACTGAAACCTGTTCAGAGTCGTAGAATCACACAAGCTTCCACTGACAGATGGCTAGTGAGTGTGCATGAGGTACATTGGTTGGAAATTGAATTGGGGTTTCTGCTTGGAAGTCAAGAATTAGACCACTGAAATGTCATTGCCCTGTTGTTGTTGTTGTTATGTGCCGTCGAGTCGGCCCCGACTCATAGCGACCCCTCCTTGGGTTTCCGAGGCAGTATCACTACGGAAGTAGGATTGCCCAACCTTCCTTCCGAGGAGTGGCTGGTGGGTTTGAACTGCCAGCCGTCTGGTTAGCAGGCAAGTGTCTTAGCCACTATGCTACCAGATCCAAATACTATTTTTTCTCTACACCTTTTCTTCACTCTTTGACTATCTCATTATCCAGTATTTCATATTTAAGACAACAGTAAAAAACTCCATTATCTGACTATTTTTTGTATTAATGACATATATCATGCAATAATGAGTGACAAGGTTTGAGGCAAGAGTAATGGTGGCTGCGATGGCTAAGGTTATATTCAACTTGGCTGGGTCATGATTCTCAGTGGTTTCGTAATTATGTCATGAAATAATTTGACAGTTACATGATGATGTAGTCATCTTCTGTTTTGTAATCTGATGTGGTCATCCTCCATTCTTCCATAATGCTGGCTTTCACATAACAACCTGGTCTTTGGAACCTAACCGTATAGATAAGTGAGTGTGTATTCTCTGCTTCTTGCCATCCTGTTAGATATATATTAAACCTTTTCTTCTATTCTTCATGTTTCTTAATCCCTCTCAAATTCTGTTTCTTTATATTTGATTGTGTTACATGATTTTTGCAATTTCCTCAAATACTTGTTCTAATTTACTAATCTTTTCTTGAGCTGGTTCTCATCTGCTATTTAACCTTTACATTAAGTTTTTTGGGAGTTCTGGTGGCATAGTGCCAAAGGCATTTGACTGCTAATGAGAAGGCTGATGGTTCAAACCCACCAGCCACTCCTCAGAAAAAAGATTGGGCAATCTACTTCCATACAGGTATCTCCTCAGAAGCCCAAGGAGGGGTCATTATGAGTCAGGATAGATTCAACAGATGTGAATTTGGTTTCTTTGGTTTTGTTACTGAGTTTTTTAAATTTTAATGACTAACTTTTAATTTTTAAAACTAATAGGTAGTTGTTTTTATTTTCAATCTACCTAATTTTTATAGTGTCCAGCTTTTTCATTTTAGTTTATATTTTTGTTTTATATTACCTTTCCAATTGTTCTATCAACTATTCTAAAATGTGTGGTGGTGTAGTGCCTAAGGCATTTGACTGTTAACCAGAAGGGTGGCAGTTCAAACCCACCAGCCACTCCTCAGAAGGAAGGTTGGGCAATCTACTTCTGTAGTGATACTGACTCGGAAACCCAAGGAGCGATTGCTATGAGTCGGATTCTACTTGACAGCAATAGGTAAATCTACTAATGGTTGTGTCTGTTGGTTCTCCTTCAGGTGGTTTGATTTCTTGTATGGTCGGTGTGATAGTTAAGGTTGTGTGTCAATTTGATTCTGTGTGGTTTAAGCAGTTGTGGTGTGGTCATTCCCATGATGAGATCTGCTGTATATGCTTTGAGTGGCCAGTCAGTAGAAAGGGAGATTCCTTAGGGGTGTGTGGGAAAATGAGAGGAACATTTATGGATCTGGATCCCTTTGTGCTGTCTACAACTGTCTTGTGAGCCCAAAATCCACCATTTTGCCTGCTAATCTTGGATTTGTCATCAGCTAAAGTCAGTGGCCTATTATACTGCCTTCTAATCTTTAGCTAGTCAGCCCCTGCAGCTGCATGAGTCTGAAAAAGCCTCCAGCTTGGTATTTGATCCAGGAACTTGGGTCTTGCCAGCCTCTATATTTGTGTACGTAGAGCCTAAGGCATCTGACTGCTAAACAGAAGGCTGGCAGTTCAAACTCACCAGCCATTCCTCAGAAGGAAGATTGGGCAATCTACTTCCATAGTGATATGGCCTCAGAAACCCAAGGAAGGGTCACTATGAGTTGAATAGACTCAATGGCAGTGAATTTGGTTTTGTTTTTTATTTATAACTGGGTGAGCCATTTTCCTAAGATAAATTTCTCTCTTTATATATGCAAGCTTTGCTGGTTTTACTTCTTTAGAGAATCCAACCTAAGATAGTTGGTGATTTTTTATTGTAAGTTCCTGTTAAACTGGGGTTGTTTTTTCTATGTAAATCTTGCACCCTCTGGTGGTAAAATTTTGTATTAAATTTTGGTTGGGCTTCAGGGGTTCACTTGCACTGTGTCAGTTTTTATAATACTCTCTTGGTTTGAATTTATTATACTGCTTGGGCACTGTAACTTCTTATACCATATCTGTTGTGAGATTTTAACTTCAGAGGATATTTCATTTTCCACTCAGATTTGCAGTGATTTCTAAGCTTCCTTTTATCTTTCTTCAGCTGGTTGGTGGAATTTTTCTAGTCTTTTTTATCCAGACAGTGTAGTCCTCTGAGAATTCTAGTTCTCTGCAGGAATCTCATTTCCTGCTTGTTGTCTCACATTGCCCTAAGACCACATCTCCTTTTCTTACATGGAAGTTAAAGCCCCTGTCCTTAGCTTCCATGGCTGATACCTGAATTCATACCCCTCTGGGTTTTGCTTTTCTCTCATCAGTTGTCAGCTTATCACTGTGGTTTCTAGTTTATTTGTTTATTTATTTTTTTCATCCTGGTTTATCAGAATTCTCCTTCCTCCTTCTCTACCTTCCTCCATTTTTCCTCCACTGCTTTCCTTCCTTCTATCTTGGGTATGAATTATATATTACTACTCTATACTTTCAGATGGATCTTAGCTGAAAGTAGAGAATAGCAGTAAGATATTTAGCATGTTTTATTGACTATGGAAAAGCAATTGGCTGTGTATATCATAATGCATTAGGGATACCATTGTAAAGAATGGGAATTCTGGAATATTTAATTCTGCTTATGTGGAATCTGTACATAGACCAAGAGGCAGTCATCTGAACAGAACAAGGGGATAGTACATGGTTGAATATCAGGAAAGATGTGCATCAGGGTTGTTGCCTTTCACCATACTAATTCAATCTGTAAACTGAGCAAATAATTCAAGAAGCTGGACTATATGCAGAAGATTGGAGGAGACCCTCTAACAACCTGTGATATACAGATGACACCACCTTGATTGCTGAAAGTGAAGAGGATTTGTAGCATTTACTGATGGAGATCAAAGACTACAGCCTTTAGTATGCATTCACCTCAATTTAAAGAAAACAAAAATCCTCACAACTGGACCAATAAACATCATGATAAATGGAAAGAAAGATTGAAGTTGTCAAAGATTTCATTTTATTTGGATCCACAATTAACACTAATGGAAGCAGCAATCAAGATATCAAATGATATACTGCATGGGCCAATCTGCTGAAAAAGACCTCTTTATAGGTCATTTTATGTTCAAGAGTGAAGATATCACTTTGAAGACTAAAGTGGGCCTGACCCAAGCCATGATAATTTCAACTGCCTCATATGCTGGACAATGAATAGGGAAGAGCAGAAAAGAGTGCATGCTTTTGAATTATGGTTTTGGCAAAGAATCTTCAATATACTGTGGACTGCTGTATTGCCTAAGGTATCTTCTGACTGCCAACCAGAAGGCTGGTGGTTCAAACCCACCAGCCACTCCTCAGAAGGAAGACTGGGCAATTTACTTCTATAGAGATACCACCTCAAAAACCCAAGGAGGGAGCACTATGAGTCGGAATTGACTTGACAACAGTGAGTGAGTGAGCCAGAATAATCAACAAATTTGTCTTAGAAGAAGTACAGCCAGAATGCTCCTTGGAAAGGAGAATGGCAAGACTTCATCTCTCGTACTTTGGACATGTTACCTGGAGGGATCAGTCCCTAGGGAAGGCCATAATGTTTGGTAAAGTAGAAGGTCAGTAAAGAAGAGAAAGACCCTCAAAGAGATGAATTGACACAATGGCTGGAACAGTGGGTTCAAACATAGCAACAATTGTGAGGATGGCACAGGACTGAGCAATGTTTTGTTCTGTTGTCCATAGTCACTATGAGTTGGAACTTACTAAGTTTTTAAGTTCCTAAGGTATCTAAGAGCAACATTCTTTCAACCAGTATGCTTATGTGTTTTCATCAGGAATATTTTTGTATGGTGTTGATGAGGAGTGTTGGTGATGAAAGGATAAAAATCAATTAAGTTCCTGTTGCCCAAAGGTCTTGAGTGATCTTTAAAAAATGAGTTAGATCATGTCACTCCTTGGGTTAAAACTTGCCAATGACTTTCTATGTCTCTTAGAATAATACATAATCAGACAACCCATTGCCATCAAGTTGACTCTGACTCATGGTTATACCATATGTATCAGAATGGAACTGTATTCTACAGAGTTGTCAATGGCTGTGACCTTTTAGGGGTAGATTCCCATGCCTTTCTTCCAAGGCACCTTTGGTTTGATTTGAACCACCAATCTTTTAGTTGGTAGGTGGGTACTTAATAATATGTGAACTCCTATAATAATATGTCAAGTCTTCCTTTTGTCTTAAAATATCTTATGTGAATTGACCGTGTCTTCTTCTCCAACAAACACTCATGCTACTTTCCCTGTCATTCACACTGGTCTCCTCCTCCTTCTTCTTCATCTTCTCTCTCTGTCTCTTTTCTTTTTTGCCCTAGAGCCATTCTTCTAGCTGTTCCTTTTGTCCAGAATGATATATTCCTAGATCAATGCACAGGCATCCTTGTCCTGACATGCAGATGACAGAATTTTCACTTCCCTAGAAAGGTTTTCCTGACCATCCTATCAAAAGTAGGCCCCCAGTATTTTCCTCTCATATCCCCTGTTTCATAGTTTTCATGGCACTGTTCATTAGCTTAAATTTTTTAATTTAACTTTTAATTCATTGTTTGTTTGTTTTGGAGGTGTTTTGATTCTCTAGTGCTGCTCTAACACAGAATACCACAGGTAGATGGCTTTAACAGACAGGGCTTTATTCTCTTACAGTTTTGGAGGCTGTATGCCCAAGTTAAAAGTGCCAAGCTCTATGGGCTGGGTGAAAGTCCCTTGATCTAGGGCTTCAGCTCTGCCTCTTGCTCCTGGCCCACTGGAAATGGAGGCATTTCTTCACTCAAACAGCTGCTGGCTGCTGAGGCTAACAAGTCCAAGGTTGACAAATAATATAACACAGTCCCAATATTACTAAAGAACACAGAAGACCACTAATTCAAGTCCAGAGACCATCCTAAGATTGACAGGAAACATGGCAGGCTGCTAAATGAAGACTCAGGATTCAAGCATGCCAAAAGCTGCAGAGACTTTTCTCTAAACTTCTCCTTATATACTGGAAGCAGACAACAACCATAAGGCAGTTACTCAGCTGCTCCAGTAGATTCTACCATGGAGTTTATTACCCATCTCATCATGCAGAATAACTACATCCAGATGGCCAGCCACTCAAAACTCGGCCCAGCCAAGTTGACACATAACCTTAACAACCACAGGAGGCAAGGCTAAAAATATTGCAAGTAGGGAAAGAAAAGATCAAACAAAGACAACATCTAGATTTGGGGCTTGAATAACTGAGTAGATGCCATGAGATAAATAAGTATGAGGTGGAAATCAAAGTTCTGTTTTGAAAATGCTTATGTTTGAGATGCCTATTTTTATCCTTATATTTATCCTAATGGGTGAATCAAGTGGGCTGTTGAATATAAAAGTCTGTAGTGGAAACAGAAGTCAGAGATGGAGAGATAAATTTGGGAGTCATCAGTATATAGATAATATTTAAAGTCACATGACTAGGAGGGCAGAGACAGGATGGCATTCTGGTGACACACTCCCTTTAGTTCCTCTACAAAAAGACCCAGAAAAACCTAGTGAAATAGATACAGATGATGATCCTTGAACTCTGAGAGAAATGAAAGAATAAAGACTTAGACTGAATACCTACTGGAAAAGGAGACAGGGTGAGGACAGTGATTGGGGAGAGAGAAGAAGCCAGGCCCAATGAAGTGTACCAATTCTCAGACACAAAAGGTATCATACACAGGTGAGGAGGAACCAACTTCATTGTATTCACAGAGGGACAGAGACACAGCGTGGATAGAATCAAGGTGACCAGAACATGTGCTTGATCTTGTGGAGATAGATAAACACATTGGGAGGAAAAAAATGTAGAATATAATTGATAGAAGAATGCCTCAGCGATCTAGCAGACAAATCCCTTGACACCAGAGTTTTGGTTCTTTAGTGCCATTATAACAGAAATACCACAAATGGATGATTTTATCAAACAGGGATTTATTCTCTCACAGTTTCAGAGGCTCAAAGTCTGAGTTCAAAATGCCAGCTCTAGGGGCTGGGTGAAAGCCTCTCAACCTTGGGCTTCACCTCTGCCTCTTGCTCTCAGCCCACTGGAGCTAGAGATTTCTCTTAACTCCAGCAGCTACTGGCTGCTGAGGCTGACAAACTCAAGGTGTACAGGTAAAATGGCACAGCTCCAAGATTATCAAGCAACACAGTAAACCACTAGTTCACGTTCAGAAACAGTCCCAAGATTGGCAGACAACATGGCAGGTCACTCACTGATGACTTGGTCAAATGCAGGATCCAAATGTGCCAAGAAGCTCCAGATCTTTCTGAAAGCATCTTCTTATATACTGAAGCAGACCACATTCCTAAGGCTGCTATTCAGCTGCACAGTAGATTCCAACATGGAGTTGATTACCAGTCTCATCATGGGGAATAACTAAATCCAGCTGCCTGGCCACTCAAGACTAGGCCTAGCCAAGTTGACACATAACCTTAACTACCACAACAAGTTTGTATAAGAAAAAATCAGAAAAAATAAAGGAAGAAATCCTAAGGATTATGTGAGATAACAGCAAGAGGAGTAATCTATATGTGATTGGAAATTGGAATTCCAGAACAGGAGGAGGAAAAAAAAAAAAAAAAAAAAGAGTGAGAGAAAGAGAGAGAAAATTATCAAAGTCTTGCTAGCAGAAAAGTTCCCTAATATTATGAAAGATGAAAATAAATGCATTTAAGAAACTTGACATGAAATATTCAGAATAGATCCTAAAAGAAATGTTTTGGTGACATATCATAATCAAAATTTCCAAAACCAAAGCAAAGAGAGAATCATGAGAGCAGCTCAGGAAAAATGAAATATTACCTACAAAGGACAATCAGTAAGACTAGGCTCATATTTCTCAGATGCAAACATGCTGGCAAGAAGGCAGTAGGATGATGTATATAAAATCTTGAATGAAAAAAAAAAATTGCCAGTAGAGAATGATGTATCCTGCAAAAATGTCCCTCAAACGTAATGGCGAAATTAGGACGTTTCCAGACAAACAGAAATTAAGGGAATGTAAAAGCACCAGGCCAACCTTACAAGAAATCCTAAAAGGAGTCATTTGGACAGAAAACCAACAATGGAAGACAAAAATCTAAAAGGAAGACACATGGCAACATCATCCAGAAACTGACTGACAGAAATAAATCTCAAAAATTTTAAAAAGTTTACAAAACTGAAAATAGAGAACCAGAGGTGTCAATCTATAGATGACAAAAATGACAAAGTGAAAAGAGGGAATAATGGTAAGGGGAGGGCAGAGAGTTTTCAAACAGCTAAGGGAGACGAATTTGTCTGTCAGTTTGTTGTACTGTGGTGGCTTGCGTATTGCTGTGAGGCTGGAGGCTGTGTCACTGGTGTTTCAAATGCCAGCAGGGTTGCATATGGTGCACAGGTTTCAGTGGAGCTTCCAGACTGAGACAGACTCAGAAGGAAACGACTATCCACTTCCCAAAGAATTGGCCAGGGAATCCTTATGAATAGCAGAAAAACACTGTCTGATTCTTTACTGGACAACTTTATGAATAGCCTGGAAAAATTGTCTGATACAGTGCAGGAAGACAAACCCCTTGCATTGGAAGGCACTCAAAATACAACTGGGAAAGAGTTTCCTCATCACAGTAGAACTAATTTTAATGGTATGGATATAGTAAAGCTTTTGGGACCTCCATTTGCTGACGTGGCATGACTCAAACTGAAGAGAAACAGCTGCAAACAGCCATTAATAATCAGAATATAGAATGTACAAAGTATGAATCTAGGAAAATTGGAAGTTGTGAAAATGAAATGGAACACATAAAGATTGATATCCTAGGCATTAGTGAGCTGAAATGGACTGGTTTTGGCCATTTTGAATCAGACAACCATATGATCTACTATGCTGGGAATGACAAATTGAAGAGGAATGGAGTGGCCTTCATCATCACAAAGGCTGTTTCAAGATCTGTCCTGAAGTATAGTACTGTCAGTGACAGGATAATATCCATGCATCTACAAGGAAGACCAGTTAATACTACTATTATTAAAATTTATTCACCAACCACCAAAGCCAAAGATGAGGAAATTTAAGATTTTTCACTAACTTCTGCAGTCTGAAATGGACTGAGAATGCATTCAGGATATGTTAATTATCACTGGTGACTAGCATGCAAAAGTTGGAAACAAAGAAGAATCACCAGTATTTGGAAAATTTGGCCTTGGTGACAGAAATAACACTGGAGGTCTCATAAGAGAATTTTGCAAGACCAATGACTTATTCATTGCAAATACCTTTTTTCAACAACACAAATGGTGACTACACATGTGGACTTTGCCAGATGGAGTACACAGGAATCAGATTGACTACATCTGTGGCAAGAGGTGATGGAAAGCTCACTATCTCCAGCTAAAATAAGGCCAGGAGCTGATTGTGGAACAGACCATCAACTGTTTATATGCACATTCAAGTTGAAGTTAAAGACAATTAAAACAAGTCTATGAGAGCCAAAATATGACCTATATAATATCCCTCCTGAATTTAGAGACCACTTAAAAAATAGATTTGATGTATTGAACACCAATGACTGAAAACCAGAGGAATTGTGGGATGGCATCAAGAACATCATCTATGAAAAAAGCAACAGGTCATTAAAAAGACAGGAAAGGAAGAAAATGCCAAAATGGATGTCAAGAGACTCTGAAACTTGCCCTTGAATGGAGAGTAGCAAAAGCGAATGGGAGAAATAACAAAATGAAGGGGCTGAACAGAAGATTTTACAGAGCAGCTCAAAAAGACAAAGTCAATTATTATAATGAAATCTGCAAAGATCTTGAGTTAGAAAACTAAAAGGGAAGAACACACTTGGCATTTCTCAAGCTGAAAGACCTGAAGGAAAAATGTAAGTATCAAGATGCAATATTGAAATCTTCTATGGGCAAAATATTGAATGATGCAGGAAACATCAAAAGAAGTTGGAAGGAATACACATAGTCACTGTACCAAAAAGAATTGGTCCATGTTCATCCATTTTAGGAGGTGGCATATGATCAAGAACCAATAGTATTGAAGGAAGAAGTTGAAGCTGAATTGAAGGGAGTAATGAAAAACAAGGCTCCAGGAATTGATGGACTACCAATTAAGATGTTTCAACAAATGGATGCCATGCTGGAAGTACTCACTAAGTTATGCCAGGAGATTTGGAAGACAGTTACTTGGCCAACTGACTGGAAGATGTCTATATTTGTACCCATTCCAAGGAAAGGTGACCCCACAGGATGTGGACATTATCAAACAATATTAATAGCACATGCAAATAAAATCTTACTGAAAATAATTCAAAAGCTGTTGCAGCAGTTTACTGACAGAAAACTTCCAGAAATGCAAGCTGAATTCAGAAGAGAACATGGAATGAGGGATATCATTGCTGATGTCAGATGGATCTTGGCTCAAAGCAAAGAATACCAGAAAAATGTTTACTTGTGTTTTATTGACTATGCAAAAGCATTCGATTGTGTGGATCATAACAAATTATGGATAACATTGAGAATAATGAGAATTCCAGAACACTTGATTGTACTCATGAAGAACCTGTACATAGATGAAGAGGCTGTTCTTTGACTGTAACAAGGGGATACTGCATGGCTTAAAATAAAAAAGGGAGTTCATCAGGGTTGTATCCTTTCACCATTCTTATTCAAGCTGTACACTGAGAAAATAATCTGAGAAGCTGGACTATATGAAGAAGAATGTGGCATCAGGATTGGAGGAAGAGTCATTTACAACATGTGATATGCTGATGACACAATTGTGCTTCCTGAAAGTGAGGATGACTTGAAACACTTACTGATGAAAATTGAAGAATACAATCTGCAGTATGAATTATACCTCAATATAAAGAAACAAAAATCCTTGCAACTAGACCAATAAGCAGCACCATGGTAAATGGAGAAAAGATTGAAGTTGTCAAAGACTTCATATTACTTGACTCTACAACCAACACCAATGGAAGCAGCAGTCAGGACATCAGACAACATATAGCACTGGGGAAATTGGCTGCAAAAGACCTCTTTCAAGTGCTGAGGAGCAAACATGTCTCGTTGAGGACTACGGTGTACCTGACATAAGTCACAGTATTTTTCAATCACCTCATATGTATGTGAGCGTTGGAAAATGAATAAAGAAGACAGAAGAAGAGTCAATGCTTTTGAGTTGTTGTGCTGGCAAAAAGTGGTGAGAATCCCCTGGATTGCTAAAAGAACTAACAAATCTTTCCTGGAGGAAGTGCAGATGAAATGCTCCTTGGAAGATTGGCCAGACTTCATCTCACCTGCTTTGGTCATGTTATCAGAAGGAACCATTCCCTGGAGAAGGATATCATGCTTGGTAAGGTGGAGGGTTGACAAAAGATGGGATGGATTGACACGGTGGCTGCAATGATGGGCTCCAGTATAGCAAGGATCATGGAGCTGATGTGGGACTGGGCAGTGTTTTGTTCTGCTGTGCATAGGGTCACAATGAGTCAGAGATGACTAGACTGCACCTAACAACAACAGCAACAACAATGGAATAATGAGAGAACTTCCAAATGGAGAGGAAGTAGTGAGGATGATAACAATATAGGATAGACTGTTTCAAAATTAGGAAGATTAATTACAGAGTAACTGTAAAGAAAATTAGAAAGTCTACTAGCTAAATAAGAGAGAAGAAAATCATAAGGACTTGTTGTTGTTGTTTTGTGTTGAGTCAGCTCTGACTCATAGTGACCCATAATACAATAGGACAGAACACTGCCCAGTCCTGTGCCAGCCCCATAGTACTTGCTTTTCCTGAGTCCATTGTTGCCACTGTCATCCCATCTCATTGAGGACCTTCCACTTTTTCATTGACCCTCCACTTTACCAAGCATGATATCCTTCTCCAGGGAATGGTCACATCTCACAACATCACCAAAATAGGTCAAACAAAGTCTGGCCATTCTTGCCACCAAGGAGCATTCAAGCTGCACTTCTTCCAGGATAGATTTGTTAGTTCTTCTGGAAGTCCTAGAGCTTCATTCTTTGCCGGTTCCTTCAGTGCAGCTTCAACTTCTTCCCTCAGTACCACTGGTTCTTGATCATACACCACCTCCTGAAATGGATGAACATCAACCATTTCTTTTTGGTACAGTGATTCTGTGTATTCGTTCCATCTTCTTTTGATATTTCCAGCATCATTCAATATTTTGCCCATACAAACTTTCAGGATTGCAACTTAAGCCTTGGATTTTTTCCTTAGTAAACACAAAAATCAACAACAATGAAGAAAACACAACGAAAATCTGTTAAGAAAATGAACTCAGCACAGAAAAATATTAGAAACAAAGACACTATCAACACCACAATAATAATAATAATACAAAAAAAAAAAACAGAATGACAGCAGTAAATACATACCTATCCCTAATTACACTGAATGTGAGTGCATTAAATACAACAATTATGAGAGAGTGGCAGAATGGATAAGAAAACAGGACCCATCAATATGCTACCTACAAGAGACTCATTATAGACAGAAAGGTAAAAATAAATTAAAAATCAAAAGATGAAAAAACATATCAAGCTAATGGCAATAAAAAAGAGCTGGAGTGGCAATATTAATTTTTAATAAAATGGACTTCAAGGCAAAAACCTGCATAAAGGACAAGGAAGTACATTATATAATGATAAAAGGGTCAATCAAGCAAAATAACATAATCATAATAAATATCTATGCACCCAATGAAAGAGCTCCAAAATACATAAAGCAAATATTAACAAAATTGAAAAAAGGAGGAACAATTCCACAATAGTAATAGGAGATTTTAATACACCACTTTTGATGAAAGAAAGAGCTAGAAATAAATTCAACAAAGATATAGAAGATGTCAACAACACAATCAATGAACTTGACCTAATAGACATAAATAGAACACTCCACCCAACAAAAACACCAATTCATATTCTTTTCCAGTGCAGAAGGATCATTCTCAAGAGTGAAATATATGCTAGAATACAAAGCAAGCCTTGATTAATTTAAAAACATCTAAATACTATAGAACATCTTCTCACATCACAATGCTTTAAAATTAGAAATCAAAAATAGGAAGATCATGGAAAAAAAAAATCAAACACACGAAAGCTGAATAACACACTGCTCAAAAACTACTGGGTAACAGAAGAAATAAAATGTGGAATAATAATTTTAAAAAATTCCTATTAGCAAACAAGAATGAAAACACAACATAGCAAAACCTTTGGAACACAGAGAAAGTAGTACTCAGAGATCAATTTATAGCAATAAATGCACACATCAAAAAAGAATATAGAACCAAAATCATTACTTAAACCAACAACTCTAACAATGCAAAAAAGAGCAACAAATAGGCCCATTCTTTCCAGAAAAATAGGAAATAATAAATATTAGAACAGATATAAATGAAACAGAAAAACAATGGCAAGAATCAACAAGAATAGAAGTTGGTTCTTCTAAAAGATTAATAAAATTGAGAAACCACAGCACATTTTACTAAGAAAAAGAAAATGAAAATAACACTAATAAAAAATGAAATGGGTAGC
>NW_006921794.1:151326-161191 GCF_000298275.1 Orycteropus afer afer
AGAACTGTACCCTACAAATTTGAAAACCTAGAATAAATGCACAAATTTGTGGAAACACATGATCTATCTAAACTAACACAGAGTGAGTAGAAAATTTGAACAGACCCATAACAAAAAAAAAAAAAAAGAAAAGAAAAAAGAAATTGAACAGATCATTCAAAAATAAAATCTACCAACAAAAAAAATATCCTGGCCCAGATGGCTTCATTGCAGAATTCTACCAAACATTCAGAAAAGAGGTGACACCAATTCTACTCAAACTATTCCAGAACATAGAAAAGAATGGAAGACTCCCAAATTAATTTTATGAAGCAGGCATAAAACTGATATAAAGCCAGGCAAAGAGATCACTAAATCAAAAAAAGTACAGACCAATATCCTTCACGAATATAGATGCAAAAATCTTCAACAAAATCCTAGCCAATAGAAGCCATCAAAATGTAAAAATAATGATATTAATACATCATGGCCAAGTTGACTTTGTACCACATGTGCAGGATGGTTCAATATTACAATACAAATCAACATAACCCAGTACATAAATAAAATAAAGGAAAAGAACCACAGGGTCAAATAAATTGATGCAGAAAATCAATTGATGCAGATAAAATCTAACAGTCATTCCTGATAAAAACTCTCAAAACAAGAATAGAAGGGAAATTCCTCAACCTAATTAAAGCATATACACAAAGCCAACTGCTAACATTATTCTCAGTGGACAGAGACGGAAAGCATTCTTTTTGCAAATGGCAATCAGACACGAATGTCCTCTATCACCACTCCTATTCAACATTGTATTGGAAGTCCTAGCCAGGGCAATAATGCAAGAAAGGGAAATAAAACACATCCAAATTGGTAAGGAAGAAGTAAAACTATTCCTGTTTGCAGACATGATCTTATACATAGATAATCCCAGAGACTCAGAAGAAAACTACTGAAAATATTTGTGAGATTCAGCAAAGTATCAGGATACAAGATCAGCATACAAAAATCAGTTGGATTCCCCTACATCAACAAAGAGATCTCTGACAAGGAAAACAATATCATTTACAATAGTTTCCAAAAAAGATAAAATATTTGGGAACAAATCTTACCAGTGACACAAAAGACCTAAACAAAGAAAACTACAAAACACTACTACAAGAAACTAAGAGGCCTACATAAATGGAAGAGCATACAATGTTCATAGATAGGATGACTGAAGCTTGTGAGAATTTCAATACTACCAAAAGCAATTGACAGATATAATGCAATCTGAATCCACATTCCATCAACATTCTTTAAGGAGGTAGAAAAACCAATCACTAATTTTATATGGAAAGGAAAGTGACCTCAGATAAGCAAAGCACTAAGGAAGAGTAAGAACGAAATAGGAGGTCTCACACTTTCTGATGTCAAAACCTACTATGCAGCCATGGTAGTCAAAACAGCTTATTATTGGTACAATGACAGACACATGGACCAATGGAACAGAACTGAGAGCTCAGAAGTAGATCCATCCACTGATGGACAGCTGATCTTTTACAAAGGACCATAATCCATTAAATGGAGAAAAGACAGTCTCTTTAACAAAGGATGCTGGCAAAACTGGATGTCTATTTGGGGAAAAAATAAAACAAGCTCCATATCACACACAAAAGCAAACTCAAGATGGATCAAAGAACTAAATCTAAACCTATAAAACTAAATCTATAAACTATAAAATACAGCTATAAAACTAAAACTAGAAAGTTAAGTCTAAAACCTGTAACTATAAAGATCATCAAAGAAAAAACTATGGGCAAATTTAGGAACCCTAATTTATGGCATAAATAGACTACCAAACATAACCAAAAATGGACAAACAGCAGAAGATAAACTGGGACCTTCTAAAAATTAAATTCTTAAGCACATCAAAAGTCTTCTTCAAAAGAGTAAAAAGAGAACCTACAGATTGGGAAAAAATATTTATCAACAACATATCTGACAAGGGACTTACCTTTAAAACTTATAGAAAACTCAGCATTTCAATATAAAGAAGACAAATGATCCAATTAAATAATGGACAGAGGACATGAACAGTTTACTAAAGAAGATATTCAAGTGGGGAAAAAAAAAACATGAAGAAATGCTCATGATCATTAGTCATTAGAGAGATGCAAATCAAAACAACAACGAGATATCCCATCCCAGCAATAAGAGCAAAGTTCAATCAGGCAAAAAACAATAAACATTGGTGATGGCGTGGAGGAATTGGAACTCTTATACACTGTTGATGGGACTATAAAATGGTGTAACCATTGTGAAAAGCAGTATGGCACTTCCTTAAAAGTTGGAAATAGAAATTCCATTTGATCCAGCAATCCCACCACTAAGTGCATGTGCTAAAGAAGTGAGAGCTGGGAAATGAATAGATATATGCACACTCATGGTCATCACATAAATATTCACAATAGCAAAGAGATGAAAATAACCTAAGTGTCTATCAATGGATGAATGAATCAACACACTATTGTACATGCACACTATGGAATACTGTGCAACATTCAAGAATAATGAACAATTCATGGCACACCTCATAACATGAATGATTTTGGAGGACACTATACTGAGTGAAATAAGTCAATCACAAAAGGACAAATATTGTATGAGTTTACTATTATAAAAAGTCAAGGAAAGGCTTATACAAAAGGAAACATTCTTTGATGGTTATCAGGGATGGGAACAGTGGGAAGGGAAAATTACTAACTAGGTAAAAGATATGTATTAATTTGGGTAAAGCAAAAGGCAATATACAAAAAGGGGGTGACCAACACAATATTACTGAGGAAAAGGAAGATATAGAAAGGTGCATAGTAGTTACAGACAACAAAAGTAAACGTTATTACATACACAATCCTGCCTTATCAGTAATAACAAACATTGACCTACTAGTGAACACATAGGTAGACAGGCAAGATGATCAGGTATGGGTAGGTGAATGGGACTACACCCATGACTATATATAGGTTTGGAAGATGATATTCCCACATACATATTTATATGTGCTGTAAGAAAGCCCATGTGTATAGTAGAGCTAAGAGGAGACAAAATTATGAAAATTTCTCAGCCCTAACAAAATGCTCTGAGGGAATGAATCACAACCATTAGAGATCAAAAGGGCAGCATTTCCTCAGGGATAAACTCAGATGGCTGGAATGGATAGGAAAGAAGGGCAAAGGGAAATGGCAACCACAGAGAGGAAATGGGAAGAGTGCTGTTCCAGGGTGGGGATTGCAATCAATATCATGAAACAAAATGTATATGAATTATTGAATGGAAAACCAATTTGCTCTGTAAAATTTCACCCAAATCATAATAAAAAGTGAAAACAATAAATAAAGTCACATAACTGGATGGTATTACCTGAAGGAAGAGTGAAGTATAGTTAGAAAAAAAAAAGATGGATTAGTTTTCTAAGGCTATCGTAACAAAATACCACAAAGTGGGTGACTCATGAGAATAGAAATTTATATTCCTCCAGTTTTGGAGGCTAGAATTCCAAGTTCAGATATTTGCACAGCATGTTCTCTTCAAAGTCTTGATAGGAAGATCCTTTTTGCTTTCTACTGGCTTCTTGTAGTCCCAGTTGTTCCTTAGCTAGCAGCTGCAGCAGAACTTGGTTGTCACATGGCCATTTTCCCCTTGTGTATTTCTCCACGTGTCTCTTCTTCTCTTTATAGAACACTATTCAGAATGGTTTAGGACTCATCCTACTTGGTGTGACCTCATGTTAAGTAGTAACATCTTTAAAGAACTTACTTTCAAATACTATCATGGTCACAGGTACCAGAGGTTAAGACTTCAACATAACTTTCTGGAGAACATAAGTCCATCTATAGCAGAAAATAATGCATTGTTTGAAAAGATCATCAATATGGTATTTTCATGACTGCAAGGTAATACTGTTGGATATGTGTACAATGAGGAAGGGGCTTGCCACGAAGAAATTAAGCAGCATTATTCTGGTTACCTAGTACTGCTCTGACATGAATATACCAAAAATGGGATGGCTTTAACAAACAGGAGTTTATTCTCTTACAGTTTGGAGGCTTTAAGTGTAAGTTCAAAGTGCCAGGCTCTAGGGCCTGGGTGAAAGCCCCTCAACCTTGGGCTTCAGCTCCACCTCCTGCTCCTGGCCCACTGAAGCTAGAGGCTTTTCTTCATTCAGACAACTGCTGGCTGCTGAGGCTGACAAGCCCAGCATTGACAAGTAAAAAGGCACAGTCCCAATGTTACCAAACCACATAGCAGGCCATTAATTCAAGTCCATTGAAAGTCCCAAGTCAGCAGAACATGGCAGTCTGCTGAACAATGACACAGCTACATGCAGGGTTCAAGCGTGCCATAAACTAGAGGCCATTTCCAAAGCTGTTTCGTATATATGGGAAGCAGACCACATCCCTAAGGCAGCTACTCAACTGCTCGCAGTAGATTCCACCATGGAGTTGATTACCAGTCTCATCATGGGGAATACTACATTCAGCTGCCTAGCCACTCAACCAGGCCCAGCCAATTTGACACACAAACTTAACCACCATAAGCATTATCAAAAATTTATTTAATTAGCCTAGCTTTTTTTCTTGTTATCAAAGGTTTGACTCAGGAATCTATAGTGATAAACCTCAATAGATGTTCAGAGGAGGAGGAATAAACCTTCTTAACTTTCTCTCCACATTACTTGACCTCTTCAAGCAATTGTATAGAATGATTTTATAAATGTTGATTCTTTCCTCATTTTTTCATAGGGTTATGATGGAGATGACACATATGTACTATCCAATATGAAAATATACAATATGAAATATACCCTGAGTACCTTTAGTGTACAGAGCCCCAGTGGCACAATGAAAAAGCACTCAGATGCTAACCCAATTATTGTTGGATTAAACCCACCCAGAGGTTCTGTCCCCATAAAAATTACAATCTAGGAAATCCTATGGGGGCAGTTCTACTGTCACATAGGGTCACTATGAGTCAAAATCAACTTGATAGCACACAATGACAATAGCAGCAGGTTTATTGTTACAGTCTCCCGAAAATCTACTGAGAATGAACCAGAAGAGAGTTTTCTTTCCTCTTTATTTTGAGGGAGACTAGGTTATAGCAAGGAGCTCTGGTAGCATAGTGCCTAAGGCACCAATCTACTTCTGTAGTGATACTGCCTCAGAAACCCAACGAGGGGTCACGATGAGTGGACGGCACATAACAACAACAGGTTATATATAGCATTGGTCAAACCTTATTTGTATTTCAAAGGAACAGGGAAACATTGCTAAATTTCTTCAGATAAGTTAGTCTAAGGTACGAGTAATGCTCTGGTGTTTGGAGATATGTGATAAGGTTGAAAGATAGCCAATGGTGGTCCCGGTAATGGAAAGATCAGGCTTTCTGTCTGCTTGGACTTCCTTGAGCTACACATCACTATCTTGCTTTTAAATCTGATTTACTTACTGCTCTCATTGTCTTCTAGACTTATTTAGGCCATAAAAGGTTTGTCTAGAGATAATGGATTGTTTATGCAGACAGTGTGGCTGCAACTGTGCAATATATCCATGGCTTTGCTTTATAAGTCAGTCAAAACAAAATTAAGGGCCTATAATCACCCTTGTTTAGGAAGCAATGAAGAATATTTTAAAGTTCACATTTTCATTGATCTTTCATCAAGAACAGCATTAAAATTCCAAATGAGATGCATTTTCTATAATGCGTGTGGTGCTCTATTCTAAAATAGTTGTCTTTGTCATTCTGATTTGCTGGTCAGGCTGTTGGAAATTAAACAATAAAGAATAAATATCTACACATGACATTTCAGTTTTGGATAACCAGAAACTAACATTCCCAGGCATTGGGATTAGAATATTCATCTCAACAGGTGTGCAGAAATGAAATGAAATGTCACCTAAAGTAGTAGATAGACCTCATTGCTATTAAACCCTGTTCTGGTTACCTAGTGCTACTCTGACAGAAATATACCACAAATGGGATGGCTTGAACAAACAGGGGTTTATTCTTACAATTTTGAGGCTTTAAATCCAAGTTCAAAGTACCAGGCTCTAGGGGCTAGATGAAAGCCCCTCAACCTTGGGCTTCAGCTCTGCCTCTTGCTCCCGGCCCACTGAAGCTCGAGGCATCTCTTCACTTAGGCACTTACTGGCTGCTGAGGCTAACAAGCCCAAGGTCGACAAATAAAAAGGCACAGTCCCAATGTTACCAAACCACGTGGCAGGCCATTCACCCAAGTCCATTGTAAGTCCCAAAGTCGGCAGAGCATGCCAGGCTGCTGAACAACGACATAGCTACATGCAGGGTCCAAGCACACCATAAACTTGAAACCATTCCTCAAGGCTTCTCCTTATATACAGGAAGCAGACCACATTCTGTAAGGCAGCTACTCAGCTGTTCACAGTAGATTCCACCATGGAGTTGATTACCAGTCTCATGATGGGGAATACTACATGCAGCTGCCCAGTCATTCAACCAGGCCTAGCCAAGTTGACACACAAACTGAACTACCACCAACCCCAAACTTTCCTCCAGTGAAATATTTCATTATAATTAAATGGAAACCCAAACCCTGCATGATGGTTTTTCAAGCAGTTTTAATGGGCTTTAGGATGGAGCATTCCCTTGACAATTCTTTGGTGGATGTTTTACTATGCACAGGGCAGTTGTTCAAAGAACAGTATACTAGTCTTTCCTCATTTTGTTGGCTCAGTATTGAATCAAGTAAATGAGAACTTAAAACTATCTTCTTAAGATATCTGAGAACATAGCTTATTTATTTCTATTTATAAGTATAGTATGTACTTCCTGAAAATATTTTCCCTCTTGAATCATTTTTTCATTTCTTATCTCCTAGTTGTTTATTTAACAAATATTTATTTATGGTCCAGATATTGTGTTCATTCTTAGGATGACAAAAAAAAAGAACCTCACTGCCATTGAGTCAGACCCGACTCATAGCAACCCCTCCTTGGGTTTCCGAGGCAGTATCTCTATGGAAGTAGATTGCCCAACCTTCCTTCCAAGGAGTGGCTGGTGGGTTTGAACTGCCAGCCTTCTGGTGAGCAGGAAACAATCAAGGTCTATTCCCTTAGGGAGGATCCCTGGGTGGTGCAAATGGTTGCACTCAGCTACTAGCCTAAATGTTGGCAGTTCAAACTCACCTAGCAGCACCATGGAAGAAAGCTCTGGCAATCTGCTGCTTTAAAGATTAAATCCAAGAAAACCCTGCAGAGAAATTCTACTTTGTAACACATGGGGTCACCATGAGTCAGAATGGACTCAACAGCCATGGGATTATGCTCTTAGGGGGTTTATAATTTAACCAAGTAGACAGAAGATAACAGAAACAACATCAACAACAACTTCTCGCACTTATTACATGTTTACTATTTGTCAAATACTAGTCTTGGGGAGTTCATGAATTGAATCACTTAATCTTTACCACAAGATGTAGGAGGGTACTATAAGATAGGTTTTATTATTCTCGCACTGTATAGAAAAGGAAACTGAGGCATAGGGAAGTTACCCCAGGTCACAGAACTGGGAAGTGGCAATAGCAATACAAGGTGATGAGTATTAGGATATCCGTAGCTCAGGGCTTGTGTTAAGGCTAATGGAAAAATCTTGACATGGGTAATGTATGATGGTAGCACAACATGATAAACATAATTAATATGACTGAATTGTACATGTGAAGAACGTTGGAATGGCAAATGTTTTGTTACGTACTTCTCTCTCTTTCTCACACATACACACAAACACACATAAACATACATACACATGCACACACTGCTCAGGGTACTATGAGAGCACACAATAGAGGCTTCTAACCTGGTTTTGTAAGTTCTCTGGGTAAGGATTACAGACCCCTCTCCAGATCAGGAATCATATTTAACAATCGTGAATCAGACTTTTTTTTTTTTTTTTTTGAATACACTTCTGCTAGATTCCAACATCATCGTAATTGGATCACTATGTGATTGTCATCATTTTAGGAGTTGCTAGGCATAGTGCCTAAGGCACTTGACTGCTCACCAGAAGGCTGGTGGTTCAAACCCACCAGCCACTCCTTGGAAGGAAGGTTGGGCAATCCTACTTCCATAGTGATACTGCCTTGGAAACCCAAGGAGGGGTCGCTATGAGTCGGGGCCAACTCGACGGCAAACAACAACAACAACAACAAGGTGATGCAAAAGTTTAATGTAGTTAGTTGCTTACCAAAAGGTTAGGGGTTGTAGTCCACCCAGAGTCTTGGCAATCTATTCCTGAAAACTCAGCCACTGGAAACCCTGTGGAGCACAGTTCCACTGTGAGACACATGGGCCCAGCATGACTTAGGGCCGGCTTGACAACAAGTGGTAAGTGGTAAGCTGGTCCTAGCTTTTTAAGGTTTCTGAACACTGGTTTTCCCCTCTCTCAGTTTGGGAGAAGAGCTGTGTTGCTGGCCTGCTTGTGCGTTTGCAGCGGTTCTATGGTTGCAGGCATCAGCAATCTTTTCTGACACTTTCCTATGTATAGCACTTTTTAGTTTACCTCTTTGTAAACTAAACTAAATCAAATCCACTCCATGAAGTCTATTCCAACTCCCAGAGACCTTATAGGACAGAGTAGAACTGCTCCCATAGGATTTCCAGGACTGTAAATCTTTATGGAAGTAGACTGCCTCATCTTTCTCTTGTGGAGGTGCTGGTAGCTTCAAACTGCTGACCTTTTGGTTAGCAATCAAATGCTTTAACCATTGAGCCACCAGAGCTCCCACCTCTTTGTAAAGTAGATGTATATTGTCTCATGAACATCACAGGCTGGGTGCTATTGTTGTTCCCATTTTATGTCTGTAGAAATTGGCAAGTTACTTTTCTAAACTCATGCAACTGGTATGGGTGGAACCAAGTGCAGGCACAGACCCCAGCTTCTGCCACCTCAGTCCCTGCTGCCCCCTCTGCCCCACAGCTGCCTGAGCCGATGAGCATGACTACCGGGCCTTGCATCCTGCCTTTTCTTCCTTCTGTGTAGCAACTTGTGCGTTTGAACTGCCAAACTTCTGGTTAGCAATTCAATGTCTCAGGTGCTGGGCCATCAGAGCTCCTTAGGTATATATTTAAAAGATTCGCCATTTCAATATTTTTACATGTATAATGTAGTTGCATTAATCATGCTCATCATGTGCTATCATCTCCACTATCTGCTTCCAAATACCTTTTTAAAATACAGTCTTCTCTTTTCTTGCTTCTTATTTCAACTCTGAAAAAGATCAGCATTCTTTGCTGTATTCTTGGCTGACATTTCATTTTGTATCCTTTCTATCCATGCCCACACCACACTGGTAAGTGTTTCAGTGCATGTTTGAAGTATTGATTTCAGGTCAGACCCATCTCTAAGACTTCCCCCCACCACCACATACCCATTTCTATTTGCTTCACTTCAGCTCATCACCCACTGCAACTGGAGCATCCCTGGGTTGTTCTCATTCAGCTTACACCAACACTTGTAGAGTTCACTGCAGCCACCAGGGCTCCAAGTCTAGGAAACTAGCTGAATTTCAGAGGCATGGGTAGATTATTTTTTTTTTCCCCAAATTATAAACAATCTTCCCTATAGATGTAGAAATGCATGCATTTGTATCATTTTATATAAATGCATATACTGGGTCATTCATATACACCTTTTCTGGGTGCTATAAACAGTTAAGCCCTTGGCTGCTAATGGAAAGGTTAAAGCCTGCTCAGAGGTGTCTCACAAGAAAAGCCTGGCAACCTACTTCTGAAAAAATCCGTCACTGAAAACCCTGTGGAGCATGATTCCACTATGACACATGAGTCAACATGAGTCAGAGAAGACT
>NW_006921794.1:162990-164050 GCF_000298275.1 Orycteropus afer afer
TCACTGCCGTTGACTCAGATCTGACTCATAGCAACCCCTCCTTGGGTTTCCAAGGCAGAATCATTAGGAAAACATAAATATATGTGTATGTGTATATAACACATATATGTGTACATATGTGTGTATGTGTGTTTTACAAAAAATGGATTTATATTACTATATCTTGCTTTTGTTACTCAGCAAGAAATTACATTCTACCACCTACTTTGGTGAGTAGCAACTGGGGTCTTAAAAGCTGATGATCAGCAATCTAAGAAGCAACTATTGCTTTCTGCCCTGTTGGAGGAAAGAAGAGTGATGAAAATCAAAGATATAAGGAAACAGTCCAAAGGACTAATGGACCATATGAACCTCAGCCTTCACAACCCTGAGACTAGAAGAACTAGATGGTGCTCAGCTACCTCTGTGGACCACTGTGAAAGGGAGCACAATGGGAGGTCCTAGAGAGAGTGGGAGAAAAATGTAGATCGAAATTCCAAACCATGAAAAAGACCAGGCCTACTGGTCTGATGGAGACTAGTAGAACCCCTGAAACTATGGCCTATAGACACCCTTCAAGCCTGGAACTGAACTTAGTACTGACTCAACTTCCAGCCAAACAAATGGCTTACAAGATGAACAATAATACCAAGGAGGTATGCACTCATTAGAACAATCAACAATAAAAGATCAAAAGGGCAGCATATGCCAAGGGATAAACCTAAGAAGACAGGAAGGGATAGGAAAGAAGGACAAAGGGAAATGGTAAACACACGGAGGAAGTGGGAAGAATGTTGTTACATTGTGGGGATTGCAAGAAATGTCACAAAATAATAATAATAAAAAAAAGAAATTATGGAAATTTCTTTAGATCAATTGACAAAACTCTTAATTATTTTTTCTTTTTTCTTACTCTTTTTCTTTTTTTTACAATTGTGATTTGGGAGAAAATTTACAGAGCAAATTCAGTTTCCATACAGCAGTTCACATACACTTTGTCTCATGACATTGACTACAATTCACCCCAATGCAACAGCTCTCCTCCCACTTCCTCTCAATAGTTACTTGTGTCCATTCCTCC
>NW_006921794.1:190907-225791 GCF_000298275.1 Orycteropus afer afer
AGGAGTCCAGGATTATCTTCTGTATCTGTGTTAATTGGTTCCCCTTTTCTTTGCTGAAGAGGGTCTGTGCAGTCTTTCTACCTATTCTGCCATCTATATTAGATATATTTTTGTTCAATGCAGTTATTATTCTATTAGATGTTCTAATTGTCCGTTCCTTGCCCAGAGGAAGCTCCTCAGATTTGTTTTTTTGTCTTCTCCTCAGAGGACCCCATTAGGTTTCTGGGACAAAAAAAAAAAAATGTGTCCTAGGCTTGCCTTGCACATTTTCTACACCAGACCTAAATCGAGCCATTTTTACAAGGAAGATTGGTCCTTTTTAGTATGAACTGAAGGATCCCTGATGGCATAATGGTTAAGCTCTGGGCTGCTAACTGCAAGGTCAGTGGGTCAAACTCACCAGCTGCTGCATGGGAACAAAAGATGAGGCAGTCTGCTTCTGTAAAGATTACAACCTTGGAAACTATATAAGGCATTCTACTCTGTCCTATACAGTCACTATGAAATTGATTTGATTTGATGGCAATATGGTTGATATTTACAGACCAGAATCTTGATTCTAGGAGTTATTTATTTATTTATTTTAAATGACTCTATGATACTCCATGACATCCCATAATATATGTTACTATTTCATGTTTCTGGCATTCATTTTGCAGATCTTGTCTTCCAATTGCAAAGTCTCACAGTGGATGCTGAGAAAATTGTTCAAGATGCTTGCTACAGCCCTTACAGCTTATGCAGAAATTGTAAGACTGAAAACCAATAATAAGATAATTGGAATTCTTAATAGATATCCTGTTGACACAAAAGTCTTGGGTAATATATGCAGACATAAAGGAAAATAATAACATTTTCTGTTGGATAGAGAATTTCTCCTCTGCTTCCTAGTTGATTTTTAACAAGATGAAAAGTTGGTACCCTTTTTTCTTTTCCTCTCTTGCTTAGGAAAGAGTTTTCCTTCCTTCCCTCAGAGATCAGAGTATAAACATATTTTCTGTTTGTTTTTTCTAACTGTGCTTTTGACACCAGGATGCACACTAGCTCTCCAAGTCATATAGCAGCTTGGACCTCTCATCAGTTCCATATAACTTTGAATCGGGATGCAGCTGTGTGCCATACTGGCAGTACATTTTATTCTTGCAGAGGGCATTCTGGCTTTCTTGATTCTATATTTTATTTCTTTGCCAATCATCAAACAGTGTGCAACTGAGGAAACAAAATTTATTGAGAGTTTTCAGCTCCATAACCAGCAATAACCATTCCTGGCTGGTTACTAAGTTTCCCAGATGCACCCTACTATATAGCCCTGATTTTCTAGTTCATTGTAAATTCACAGCACTACATTCACTCTGCCAACTGTCTCTTTTCAGTGTCCTTTCCTCTGCACTAGGAAAAAAAAAAAAAACTCCTGTAACACTGTTACATCATTTTGATAATGCTTACAGGCTTTTCACAAAATGTATTGGAATATAATATACATTACAGAAAAGTACATATATGGGTACAGTTTGATGAATTTCCACAAACTGAACACATACATATAACTGGCACTTGGATCACTTGATAAAATATTACAAGCATCCCCCTCATGCTTCCTTTCAATAACACCCCCTTTCCACCTCCAAGGGCAACCATTGTCTTAATCCCTAAAACATAGATGAATTTTGCCTGGCTTTGTACTTATGTAAGTGGAATTATACAGTATATACTTCTTTGGATCTGGCTTACTTTTCTCAACAATGTGAGGACCAACCACATGAGTATGTGTAGTTGTACATTGTTCACTCTAACTTCTGTATATTATTCTTTTGTGTGATACCACCTCAATTTAATTATTCTTTCTCCTGATGAGCATTTGGTAGTTTCCATTTGGGGGTTATTACAAATAATGGTGCTATGAACATCCTAGTGCATGTTGTTGGTAAACATGCATATGCATTTCTCTTGGGCATAAACCTAGAATAGGAATCCCTGGTCATAGTGTATGAATGGAAAAAAAAAAAAAACACTGCAATCAAGTCGTTTCCAACTCATAGCAACCCTATAGGGCAGAGTAGAAGTTCCCTATAGAGTTTCCAAGGCTGTAAATCTTTACAGGAGCAGACTGCCTCATCTTTCCCCTGTGGAGTGGCTGGTGAGTTCAAACCTTTTTGTTACCAACTGAATGCCATAATCACTGTGCCACAAGAGCTCCCTCATGAATACATATGTTCTGCTTTATTAGATAATGCCAATCAGTTTTCCAAAATGGTTGTGCCAAGGAACAAAATTAAAAAACACAGTAATAACCCAAATTATTGGATGGATGGCGTCTGGTGAGACCCCTAAGACTATGGCTCTGGGATACACTTTGGGCCTGGGATAAGAGTCACTCCCAAGGGCTAACTCTCAGGCCAATACTAGTGAGACTTAAATGGAGAACATCCAAGTCAGGGCAATGCACCCACCTACTCTACGGAGATAGACCCTTTGGAGCAATTGATCATGGGGCACCAGAGGGGCAACATTCACATGGAGGGAAAGCTGAATAGACAGGGGTGCATAGTTAAGAAGGGCACAGGAATGCGGGGGTCACATGGAAGGGAGAGGAGGAGAGTGGGTTAGGTTCGGGTATGGTAATCGGGAAGTGAAACCAAATGTACTCAAACTGTTGAATATAAAACAAATTCTCTTCTGTTTTGCTCCCAAAGCACAATTAAAAAAAAAAAAAGTTTGTACCAAGTCAAACTTCCATCAGTAGTATTCATATCCTTGTCAACACTGGAATTTTCTGTCCTTTTATTTATGTGCATATATATTTTAAAAAACAATATTTTATTGAGTTTTTGGTGAAGGTTAACATAGCAGTTTAGGCTCTCATTCAACAATTGCTACACAAGGCACAATTGTTGGTTATATTCTTTACAATATGGGAACATTCACATTATTCCAATTTTGGTTGTTCCATTTCCATTAATCTACTTTCTTTGGCCCCTTATAGTCTCCTCTTTGCTTTAAAGTAATGTTTGACTGTTTGGTCTCATAGGTTTTTTTTTTTTTTAAGACACACAGTACTTATAGGTGATACTCATTATTTTCTGATCCAATTTTCCAATTTGTTATTTAGCTATAAAGTGACCACCAGGGTTAATTTTGATTCAAAGTTTGAAGAGTATCTCAGGGCAATAGTCTTAGAGACTCCTCTAGTCTCAACCAGTCCAGTAGGAGTAGATCTATTTTTTTGTTTTTGTGTTTTAGAAATTTGAAGTCCTGTTTCACATATTTTTCCCATTCTATTAGTGTCCATCCATTGTGGCTCTGTAAATTCTTTTGAGTTGACAAGTGGATTTCCAGAGTACTGAAGATTTTTACTGGATTTTCCTTTGCTCTGGAGGAGGTAATACATACGAGTGCCTTAGATTGGGTCTCTGGCATTTTAATTTATTGCATTAATAACAACAATGAGACAAAAGAACAGATAGGACTTTCAACATCATTAAGGGGAAAAAGAATATAAGTTTAGTGACTTTGGAGTAGCCAACTATTTTCTCCTGACTTTTATTATTGTGTAAATCTTATTATAATAAAAACAAAAGACAATGGTAAAAGAGAAATATCATTCAAACACTATAACACACTACTATAACACACTAATTAATTCCGAGTTCCCTTCTAATCTTTATCTACAAAAATATCTGAATTTTATATGGTTATATTCATAGCCTAAAGGAACCCTGGTGACATAATGGTTAAAGCACTCAGCTGCTAACTGAAAGGTTGGTAATTTGAACCTACCTGCTGCTCCACAAGAGAAAGATGAGGCAGTCTGCTTTTGTGAAGAGTTACAGCTTTGAAAATCTTATGGGGTAGTTCTACTCTGTCCTAAAGGGTTGCTATGGGTTGAAATCAACTTGATGGCAGTAGGATTTTTTTGGGGGGTGGTGGTGGTAATCATAGTCTAGACATAGCTACATTTCCTTTTTTTTTTTAACTAAACATTATTTCTGAAGCATTCTCCCATGTTATTTAAATATTTTTGTATTATACATTTAAGTTGCTTCCAGTGTTTTACCTTTCTAGAGCTCTGGTAGCATAGTGTCTAAGGCACTTGACAGCTAACCAGAAGGCTGGCAGTTCAAACCCACCAGCCACTCCTCAGAAGGAAGGTTGGGCATTCCTACTTCCGTAGTGATACTGCCTCGGAAACCCAAGGAGGGGTCACTATGAGTCGGGGCCGACTCTATGGCAAACAACAACAACAGAGAGATTTGTAGGACATATTTTTTACCAATTTACCTCTGTCAAGTTAATCATTTAGGCTAACTTCCTAAGAATAGGACTAAAACAAAACCAAACTGCCATTGAGTCGATCCACTGGGTTTCCAAAGCAGTAAATCTTTACAGAAGTAGATTGGCCCATCTTCCTTCTGTGGAGTGGCTGGTGGGTGTGAACCACCAACCTTATGGTTAGCAATCAAATGGCTTAGGCACTGCACCACCAGAGTTCCTTTAAGAGTAGTTCTATGGGTAGAAAATGAACATTTTTTGGTTCTTGCGTTATCATGTATCTTTCTTTCCAAAAGACTTTCCATAATTTATACCAGAGAAACATAATCTTCTTGGAAACCATGAGAGGCTAGTTTTACTTATTTGTTAGGTGCATGAACAAATATAATATATGACATATTATAAAAATAAATTCCTAACTTTTGGAAGATGTGAAATTTCTTGCAGAGCTTTATTTGTAATAGCCAAAACCTGCAAACAACCCAAAGGTCCATCAACAGAGATAAATGCATAAACTGGCTGTGTTATATCCATACAATGAAATACTATTCAGCAACGAAAAGGATAGAATCATCAAACCATGCAACAACTTGAACAAATCTCAAAATAATTACACTGAGTGAAAGGAATTGGATGAAAAGGAGTACATACTACATGATTCCATTATTTAAAAATCTAGAAAATGCAAATTAATCATAGAGACAGAAAGCAGATCAGTGGTCCCCTGGGAACACAGAGGGGCAGGAGGAAAGGATTAAAAAAGAGTACATGGAAAACTTTAGGGGTGATAAATTTGCTTACTATCTTGGTTGTAGTGATGGTTTCATGATTATAAACACATGTTAAAACTTATCAAATTATATATACCTTTTAAGTTTTTGCAGTTCATTGCTTATCAATCATACATTAATAAAGCTGTTTTTCAAAAAAATTCTTGCTCAATGTTTCCAACCCTTTGACTATCAAAAGAGAAAATGAGGGCTATTAATTACTGTTAATTAATTGTTTTCATGGAATGTGCTTATACCAGCTAGTGTATTCTAAGTTTTTAAAAACTTGATTCATAACAAGGAAAACATATTAAGATATTCATCCTATAGAACTAAATGTTCTACGATTAGGCTTTACATTTTACATAAAGGATCTCCCTTTGTTTTCTTCCTATTTCTGTATCTGCTGTCTTGAAGCCAAATAAATTACCAAGATGTCTTTATATTAACATACTAACACAGGTGTCCTCTAAGTATTACCTGTGAATCCTGCATGGTCCCTGAGACCCTTTTAGGGGGCCTGCCAGGTCAAAATTATTCTCATTTTGCTATTTTCACTGTATTGACATTTAAAATGATGGTGCAAAGACCAATGGTGGATAAAATTGCTGAGGTTTTAGCACAAGTCAAGGCAGTGCTACCAACTGCACTAGTAGACATTTAATTTTTCCCTATCAGGCAGTGGCAGTAAAACAAAAACAGTTTTCTGTAAGAAACAACCTTGATGAAATAGCAATAGTTATTAATTTTATGAAATCTTGATCCTTGAGTACATATCTTTTTAATATTCTATATGAAGATATGGGAACTTGTTGTTAAGTCAATTTTCACTCATGGTGACTGCATGCTTTATGGACTAGAATTGCTCATAGAGTTTTCTTGGCTGTAATCTTTGTAGAGGTAAACAGCTAGGCCTTTCTTCTGCAGTGATGCTGTATGCTAATATTTAGGTTAGTAATCAGGCACAAACAATTAGTGGCTCCCAGGTAAACATAAACCACTTCTGCTACATACCAAAGTGGAGGAAAAAAAAGGCACTTGTGAGATTGAGTTGTGAGCTGAACAAATGCTTTTCCCATGAACACCATTTATACCGTTTACATTTAATAGACAAACTCAGGTTTTTCAGATCACTAAGTATAATTAAAGTGGGTTCTCTAGAGAAACAAAACCAATAAAGCTTATATATATTATATATATAAAGAGAAATTTATCTTAGGAAAATGGCTCACACACTTATAGAAGCTGGCAAGTCCCAAGTTCTTGGATCAAACGTCAAGCTGGGGGCTTTTCTCGCCTCACACAGCTGCAGAGGCTGAGGAGCTCAAGATTGACAGGCAGTATACTGGATGTTGACTTCAATGAATGACAAATCCAAGATCTCCAGGCCAAATGGTTCATGTTTTGCTCACGGACAGTTATAGGCAGCACAACTGAATCCCGATCCACAGAAGAGTGTCTCTTTTCCCAGGATGTCCATAAATATACTGGAAGCAGTCCACAACTCTAGGGAAACTCCATTTCAACAGATTGGCTGCTCAAAACATATACATCTGATCCCATCATTGGAACAACCCACATCACAATTGCTTAAACCACACAGAATTGTGGTCCAGCCACGTTGATACACAGCTCGAACTATCACAGTCCACCCTTTGTCAACTTGGCAGTTGTACACATCTTCTTAACCATATATAATCTCTCAATAAGTCCAGTTAAGAAGTCATATTTGTGCCTAACATGATATGCTAACACACATACAGCTGAAACACATTGACCTTATTTACATTTCATAGTTCATAATAGAAGGAGACAAAAATATTTGATGCACATATACAATGAAGAAATATAACAATCACAGTATTCATTTCTGCAACTGGTCACATGGTTGGAGCTGATATTCAGAACTACCTTCTTCCACCACCCATTCTGTATTTCCCTTGCCCTCAGCAAGCACTTCAGCTGGTCGCGGTTCTTTGCCTGGTGGGGTGACCCAAACTTTCATTCCTGAAGGGTCTGGGCCATTAGTAGTCATATCAGAATTGGGTGGCTGTAATTTTCCATTGACTTTAATCACAGGGCATGGTAGTACTAAGGGACATCCTAAAGAATCTCCTGCATTCCAGACATATTTTTATTTACCTCCATTATGTAATGTCAATCCAGTTTCCCCTTGGTAATCAGGATCTATCACACTAGATAATACAGTAATGCCCTTCTTTGTCTGTTGATCCAGAGGCATGAGGAAGCCAAAATGACTGGGTGGCATTCTTAATTTCCAGTCCAATGCAATCAGTATTGTGTCTCCAGGTGGGAGTGTTCTTCCCTTTGGGACTAAGATCTCCAGACCCACAGAGCAAAGGGCAGCAGGGACAGGAAGCAAAAATTTTTTGAGTGGGTCACTAGGGGAAATAGTGAGTGGTACCACTCCTATTTCCACCCCTTGGTTCCTGGACCCATGAATCCTGGCTATTGGAGAAACAGCACAGTATATTGGATGCTGGTTTAGAGCATATGCAGCCTCCTGGAGAACATTGCCTCAACCCTTCAAGGTATTGCCACCTAGCTGGTGCCATAATTGTGTTTTCAGTAGACCATTCCATCTTTCTATCAAGTCAGTTGCTTCAGGATGATGGGGAACATGGTAAGATCAGTGAATTCCATGAGCATAGGCCCATTACTACACTTCATTTGCTGTGAAGTGAGTCCCTTGATTTGAAGCAATGTTGTGTGGGATACCATGACTGTGGGTAAGGCATTCTGTAAGTCCATGGATGGTAGTTTTGGCAGAAACATTGCGTGCAGGAAAAGCGAATCCATATCCAGAATAAGTATCTATTCTGGTAAGAGCAAAACACTGTCCTTTCCATGATGGAAGTGGTACAATGTAATCAAGCTGCCACCACGTTGCTGGCTGATCACCCCGAGGAATGGTTCCATATCACAGACTCAGTGTTGGTCTCTGCTGCTGGCAGATTGGGCAGTCAGCATTGGCAGTAGCCAAATCAGCCTTGGTAAGTGGGAGTCCATGTTGCTGAGCCCATGCATAACCTCCATCCCTGCCACTACGGCCACTTTGTTCATAAGCCCATTGAGCAATGGGGGAAAATATGGCTAGTTTCCACCAAACGTGTCATCTATGTACCTGATTGTTAAAGTCCTTCTCTGCTGAGGTCACCTTTTGGTGGGCATTCACATGAGACACAAATATCTTTACATCTTTGGTCCTTTCAGAGAGATTTATCCACATACCTCTTCCCCATACATCCTTGTCTCCAATTTTCCAATCATACTCCTTCTAAGTCCCAAACCACCCAGCCAAGTCATTAGCCACAGCCCATGAATCCATATATAATCACACTTCTGGCCATTTCTTATTCCACGCAAAGTGAACAGCCATATGCAGGGCCCAAAATTCTGCCCATTGGGAGGATTTTCCCTCACCACTGTCCTTCAAGGAAGTCCCAGAAAGGGACAGTCCACTTTCAAGTGGTGCCTGCATATCACACAGAACCATCTGTAAACCAGGCATGAGTTTTCTCTTCCTTAGTCAACTGATCATAAGGAACTCCCCATGAGAACATAGGTGCAGACTGGGAGAGGGAAGGTAATGTGACTGGCGTGGAGACTATAGGAATTTGGGCCACTTCTTCATTCCAATGATGGGATCAGATATATATGTTTTGAGCAGCCAATCTGTTGAAAGGGAGTTTCCCAAGGGGTGTGGCCTGCTTCCAGTATATTTATGGACATCCTGGGGTAAGAGACCCTCTTCTGTGGATTGGGATTCAATTATGCTGTCTACAACTGTCCGTGAGCAAACCATCCACCATTTGGCCTGGAGACCTTGGATTCATCATTCATTGGAGTCAACAGCCAGTACACTGCCTTCCAACCTTGAGCTCCTCAGCCCCTGCAGCTGCATGAGTCGGGAAAAGCCCCCAGCTTGACATTTGATCCCATTATTGGAACAACCCACATCGCAATTGCTTAAACCACACAGAATTGTGGTCCAGCCAAATTGATACACAACTCCAACTATCACTCTAAGACTATGGTATTTGGCAGGCATGCCCATTCTTATCCAGAGAATCTGCTTTAGAACCAACAGTCTTCAGAGATTCTGTTTTCATTACTGAGAATGGCATTTCCTCAAAAAGCTTAAATGCAGGTAAGACAAGGGTATAATACACTCTTGCCTAAGGACATGTAGCATAAAGTAGCAGAGGTGGATTTAGAAACCAGACCTCCTTACTTCCAACCCACTGCCCTCCCCTTCCACTAACCAAGACAAGTGGCTTTCCATATTTCACGCATCCCTTCCTTGAGATGGTTAGAGTCAGTGGTGCAAAAGAAAGAAATGTCAGGTGGAAAAACTTACAAGTCAGATATTACACAGCCACTTAATTTTTATTTTGCAATTTTCACAATCTGAGCAACCAAATAGAATACATAAAGATGACACTGAAATGCCGCATAGTAAAATCCATTTGACCAGGAGTATGGATGTCTCTGTTTTTGTCTCCAGCTCAGCTTTTGTTCATTTTTTTTTTTTTTTCAATGGTTTTCTGAGTCTAGCACTCATTTTGGCAAAAAAATCCATTTGGTTGCAAACTGAGATATGGTGCATAGCTGTTATGATTAAAGAATTCAGAATCTTATCAAACATTAGGCCTTGAGAGCAGAAAGAAATGCTGAGGGAAAAATACATCTCAACATTGCTATGTACAGACGACTGCCTGAAATAAATATTAACTGTTATTTCCGCAAACTTTCACACTGTTTTCTATACTTCATTTCCCCCATTTGTGAGTTGACAATGTATTCTGCAACATTATGGGCTTCTACTCAGGGTGAGTCTTCTCAGCGTGGGCTGGGTCAGTGTTTGTAGCTCAGCTGGTTGGTGCTGGAGTGGAAAGCTCGGCTGATTTGCTTCCACCACAGGCACTGAAGGATTTTCAAGATTTTCCTCTTAATATTTGGCTTTACTTGATAATCCTAAAGCACGCTGGGAAATCTCAGCAAGAGGAAAAATTTAGTAACTGCAGGGAGGCCAGCTCTGAGGCTGTGGGTAAGTATGAAAGCTCATGAGTGTGACTACTAATGATTCTTCAGTGTTCTGGTTTTCACAAGGTTTTCTTCCACATAAAAACTCTGTAGGCTTCTGAAGGCAGAGCAGTTTTAGAAAGCTCAGCCATCCCCAGAAAGACAACTACTTGATTGAATCATTTCCCAGGAGAGTAGACACTAGTCAGGAAGGTATGTTGAACCGTATGGTTCAGTTTGCAATGTAGGATTTCAAAAGCAGGAGTTGGCAAAGGGTTTCATAGGGTTTTAGCCTCACATTTTTGTCATAATTTTTCTTTCTTATTTGTGGAGTGCTGACATCGCCTTTGGCATATACAGAATGGAAGGCATGCTATCTGCCTCTGATCAACGTTGGACAAAGTGTTCAATTCAGAAATAGGCTCTGCAGCCAACACAGTGACGGAATCCTAACATCGTCAAGTATTTCTTTGGGCAAACCAATTTCTCATGCGCTTTCTCCTTTTTTAAAATTTTATTTATTTTGTCGTTGCTTGTTGAGAATATGCACAGCAAAACATACACCAATTCAACAGTTTCCACATGCACAATTCAGTGACAGTGCTTGCATTTTTTGAGTTATACAACCACCTTCACCTTCCTTTTCTGAATTGTTGTGCATTCTTCTTGATTCTGCTTTTCTTTTGTGTTTTGTTTATATATTGCCATTAAGATGCTCTTTATTGGAGACATGCAGCAATAGGCTAGGTTCTCATTTGTTCTGAGTTTTCCAGACGTGAACTGGTCCAGAGGAGGATGGTGTGAGGTTGTCTTTTTGCTGGCTGGGGGAGAAGGCGCTAAGTAAGTCTCTCTGAGTGAGTTTGTTCCTACAACTAGCTTTTCAATCTGACAGTGGCTGACCTTGACAGAGAGAGAATCCAGCCAGAGACACTCTGTGTGCAACAGGTCCTCAGAAGTACAAGAACCCTACTGACCTTATACTAATAGGGCTTTACTTGGAACACTTGAGGTGACTTCTGTGGTCACCTGTATGTTGGAAATAATCTCAGCTTAATTTAATTCAATGTAATTCACATTTATTAGGTTATTACAAAGAAAGATGCAAGAAGTTTTCATGCAATTCATTTTTGAGATTTAGGGAGGTTATGTGGTTTATCCAAGTTCATAAAACCATTTTTTTCCCTAGCACATATTATAGTGAGGTGCCCACATTATGTCCTCATTTTGATAAGTGCAATTTTCCAGTTGTCATTGAGTTGACTCTGACTCATGGCCACCTCATGTTTGTCAGAGTAGAACTGTGCTTTGCAGAATTTTCAAAGGCTGAGTTTTTGGAAGTAGATCACTGGTATTTTCTTACAAGGCATCTCAAGGTAGACTCAAGTGTCTAACCTTTTGGTTAGCAGCAGAACACATTAAATGTTTGCACCACCTGGGGTCTTCATTTTGATAAAAGGGATGAATTTTCTTTCTGTGTCAAAAATTCAGTTTCATACTTTGGTTAGTTGGACACTCTTTGACTTATTAATAATACCTACCAGTTCTATGATTTAGGTTCCTCGTTGGATATTGAGTGAAGCATGACAATGTTCAACTTGTTCTTGATTCATGGAAACTTTGAGAAATATATGTTTGCGTGTATGTGAAAGAGTATGTGGGACAGTTGTCCCAGAGTACATGTCATGTGATTATTCTATTCCTGTCTAACACCCATGATAAATTCTTCACTCTCTACCTAATACTGGTCTTCTCACTTGTGTTGTTGTTGTTATGTGCCATCAAGTTGAACCGACTCATAGCAACCCCTCCTTAGGTTTCCGAGGCAGTATCATATGGAAGTAGATTGCCCCATCTTCCTTCTGAGGAGTGGCTGGTGGGTTGGAACCGCCAGCCTTCTGGTTAGCAGTCAATTGCCTTATGCACTACGCTACTAGAGCTCCCACCATTTACAATAGGTACCAAAAATAAAATACCTGGGAATAAATCTTACCAGGGACACAAAAAACCTATGAAAAGAAAATGATAAAAAAACTACTTCAAGAAACCATAAGAGATCTACATAAATGGAAGAACATACCATGCTCATGGATAGGAAGATTGAACATTGTAAAAATGTCAGTTCTACCCAAAGCAATCTATGTATTCAATTCTCGCTTAGGCCCATCAATTACAAAAGCCAGTAGATGTTACCACATAATTGTTTGGAACTCTCAATGTCAACATGGCATTTTGATTTGTTCATCTACAAATCAAAATTAAATCACAGTTCTTTTATTATTTACATTTAAAATATCTCATCTGGAGCACAGAAGAGTGGGGAAAATCAAAGACACAAGGAAACAATTAGTCTAAAGTACTAATGGACCACATGAAGCCCAGCCTCCACTGCCCTGAGACCAGAAGAACTAGATAGTGACCACTCTGAAAGCGATCATAATAGGAGGTCCCAGATAGATGGGAGAAAAATGTGGAACAAAACTCAAAATCATAAAAAAAAAGACCTGGCTTACTGATCTGATAGAAACTGGTAGAACCCTTAGGACTATGACCCTTAGACACCCTTCAAGCCTAGAACTGAACTCACCCCCATGGCTCAACTTGCAGCCAAGAGACAGGCCTATAAGGTGAACAATAACACCAGGGGGGTTTGCACTCATTAGAACAATCAACCATACAAGCTCCAAAGGGCAGCATTTGCCCAAGGATAAATCTCAGATGGCAAAAAGGGGTAGGAAAGAAGGATGAAAGGAAATGGTAAACACAGGGAGAAAGTGGGAAGAGTGCTGTTACATTGTGGGGATTACAATCAATGTCACAAAACAAAATGTGTATGAATTACAGAAACTTTTAGAGAATATAAATAGAAGTAATACTTCCCCTGCTGGTTGTGGCAGACATGATAGATTGACTTGTTCAACATCTGTATCAACTTCATTCCTCTCTGCTACTCAGTATTGCAATTCTCAGAATTCTTTACCATTAAGGATCTGGGTATGATGTAAGTTCTGCAAAAGAGATGTAAATTCTCATGGCAACAGTGCTGATGGTCTATTAGAACCAGGGTGGCACTAGAGCTAATCGTTCTTAGCAGCTTCCCAATTCTCACAGTGCAGCTCAAGTAGTTATACTCCTAAAGTGGTTTTCTGATTTTCCAGTTTCCTGATGGCAGCAGAGCTAACAGTTAATTTGGTAGGCCACTTGTACAGAATTCTTCCAGAAGTCATTCCTGTAGTCTCAGCCTAGAACTTACTTCAACAACCTCTGCAGCGAATTTGTAAGTACCTAGCCTGCTTTGTGTTTAAAATAGCCAGAGTAGTATCTGTTATTTGCAACTGAACCTCATTGGTATTCCAGCATAGTCTCAATATCAAAACACGACATGGTGAGTGTGAGAAAAAAACTCTGCACATCAATTATACTCATGAGCATAGATAAAGAAGTAGTAACTACCAGATTAGCAATCTGAATTCAAGTATACATAAAAAAGATTCTGTGTGACAAAGTTAAGCTTAGGCCAGAAAAGCAAAACAGAAAAACAGTTAAATTAATTCAACACACTAACAAATTAAGGAGCTCTGGTAGCATAGTGCCTAAGGCACTTAACTGCTAACCAGAAGCCTGGCAGTTCAAACCCACCAGCCACTCCTCAGAAGAAAGGTTGGGCAATCTACTTCCATAGTGATACTGTCTCGGAAACCCAAGAAGGGATCGTTATGAGTTGGGTCCGACTCGATGGCACATAACAAAAACAACAACAACAAATTAAAGGAGAAAGGGTTTGTTTGTTTGTTTTAGTAAATGCATAAAATGCATTTGATAAAATGTTATTATGGAACTAGAATTAAAATGTTATTATGGAACTAGAAATAGAAATGAACTTCCTTAACCTGACAAAGCATATCTGATATAACAAACATCAAAACCAAAAAAACCAAACTCACTGCCATCGAGTTGATTCCGACTCATAGCAACCGCCTTTGAGTTCTGAGCAGTAAATCTTTACAGAAGTAAATTGGCCAATCTTCCTTCCAAGGAGTGGCTGGTGAATTTGAACCACCAGCCTTCTGGTTAGCAGTCAAATGCCTTAGACATTATGCCACCAAAGCTCCAACAAACATCAAAGAAGCATTAAATTCAATGGCAAAACGCTAAAACTTTTCCTTTAAAGACAGGAATTGAAGTAGGGATGCCCACTAGTTGTACTAGAGCCAATGTTATAGTAAAAATTTCAGAAAAAGAACTCACAAGGAACACAAAGCAATATGTGTAAAGATTGGAAAAGTTGAAATAAAATTCCTGTTACTTACAGATAACATTATTGACCCATAAGAATCTAGAGACAAATATTAGGATTAGTAAAACAATTCAGAAAGGATGCAGGATAAAGTTCATACACAAAGGTCAGCTTCCTTTTTAACCACTAGTAACAAACCTTTAGAAATTCGATTAATAGCACCAGAAAAACCATAAAGCATGTAGAAATGAACAAAAAATAACCAGTAAGAAGAAAATTGTATTGTATTGAAAGACCTTATAAAAGGAACTACATATCATATTTCTGCATAGAAATACTCAATATTGTAAAGACATCAGTGCTCATCAAAATGATTTACATTTTTAAAGAAATTCCAATCAAAATCCCAACAGGATTTTTTTTTTTTTGGTAATGGCATTTGCCATATGTACTTTAGAATTTATAAGAAGGAACAAAGTCTAAGAATAGCCCAGATGCTCCTGAAGATGCATACAACAGGAGGTGGAGGACTTGCCTACTTGCGAGCCTTAACACTTATGGTGGTTCCTTCAGTAGGTATTGGCATAGGGGCTGACACATAGTCAGTGTACCAGAAGGTTGTTTCTCTTGTTATTGTCTGCCATTGACTCCATCCAACTCATGGCTGCTGTATGTACAATGGAACTAAATACTTCCTGGTTCTTGGCCATCCCCATGATTGGTTGCAAGTAAAACCATTGTGATTCATAAGGTTTTCATGGTCTAATTTTTGGAAGTAGATCACCAGGCCTTTCTTCCTAATCCAACTTAGTCTGGAACCTCTGCTGAAACCTATTTAGCATCATAGAAACATACAAGCCTCCTTTGACAGACAAGTCATGGCTGTATTTGAGGTGCATTGGCTGGGAATTGGATTCAGGTCTCTGACATGGTAGTTGAGAATTCTACAGAGAGCCAATAGAGATATTGACACATAAATGGATATGTGATATGTAAGAAAAATGGCAGTGTACATTACTAGAAGAATGGATATGAAAAAATAGGAATTGGATCCCTACTTCACAGAATATGAAAAATCAATTCCAAACGTATTAAGGACTTAAATGTGACAGACAAAACTTCAAAATTTTTCTAAGTTTTGGTTGAAAAGAATTTTTTAAACAACTAAAGGAGTAATCTGGATTTTGGAATTAGTTGTTTTTTTTGAATATTTGGTGGAACTTGAATGCAAAATTGTCTGTCTTGGGATTTCTTTTGTGAAAAATTTAAACAGGACTCAATAGCATTAATGGGTATACTATAATTAAGTTTTCTGTTTTTTCTTGAGTAAATTTTGCTAATTTAATATTTCAAGAAATTTTTCAATTTTTCCTAAGTTTTTAAAATTGTTGGCCACAAATTATTTATAATCACTTTATTATCTTGTTAATCTCTTCTGACTTTAATTTTGATTCTAATATATTATGTATTTTCTATTGCTTTGGTTGATATTGCTAAAGTTGTTCAAATTTACTAGTCTATGTAGATAAACAACTCGTTTACTTTGTTAATCCTCTTTATTAATACCTTTGTTTTCTATTTCATTACTATTTTTAACTTATTTTAATTATTTCCTTTCTGCGTTTTTAATAAAACCAAACTCACTGCTATCGAGTCAATTTGGACTCAGAGTGACCCTGTTAGGTTTCCAAGGCTGTAAATCTTTATGGGAGCAGACCACCTCATAGAACTTCTGGTAGGTTCAAACCACTAACCTTCTGGTTAGCAGACAAATGCTTTAATAGCTACATCACCAGAGTTCCTTAATATATTGTTTTTTTTTTTCTTTTTCTAATTTTGTATGTTGGACTTTTATTTGTACTCAGCCTTTTGTTTTCTCTAATAAGAGCATGTAAAACCAAATGTTACTTCAAGTACCTTTTTAACTGCATTCCTCAAATTTTACTATATGGTGTTTTTGTTATTGTTTAAAATTTCTGATATGATTTCCCCTTTGTCTATGAATTATTTAGAAGTATATTTTTAACACTCCAATTACATGGGCTTTAAAATATTTTACAGTCATTGATTTCTAAATTTCATTGAGACAGAAAAACACATACTATATATGTTTTCTATATGACTATATATGTTTACTATATGACTCTTCCAGTCAGCTGGCTAGGTAGCTGTCTTCCAAATCTCTTGGCATAGCCGAGTGAGGGCCTCCAGTGGGGCATCTGTTTGTTGAAATATCTCAATGGGCATTCCATACTATATGATATGGATTCTTTGAAATTTATTGAGACTTTCATAATGTAGTCAATTCCAAAGGGAGCATGTATGGTTGAGTGGAAATGCTTATTCATTAACTGTATTATATAAATATATATTAATATAGGAATTATTCATCACATTCTTCAAATACTCTTTATATTTATAATTTTTTTGCTTGCTTGATCTGTATGTTACTGATAGAGATGTTATTAAAATTCTCCATTATAATGGTGAATTTTTCAATTTTTGATTCTATAAATTTCTGGGTTCTTTTTTGGTATCTTGAAGTTGTTTTATTGTGTGCATATTAATGTTGTTGTTAGGTGCTGCTGAGTTGTCTCTGACTCATAGCGACCTATGCACAGCAGAATGAAACATTGCCCTATCCTGTGCCAGCTCCACCATATTTGTGATACCTAAGCCCATCATTGTAGCCACTGTGTCAATCCATCTTGGTGAGGGCTTTCTACTCTTTTGTTGACCCTCCACTTTCCCAAGCATGATATCCTTCTCCAGGGAATGGTTCCGTCTTAAAACATGACCAACGTAGGTGAGATGAAGACTGGCCACTCTTGCTTCCAAGGAACATTCTGGCTGAACTTCTTCCGGGATAGATTGGTTCTTTTAGCAGTCCATGGTACTTTCAGCATCCTCTGCCAGCACCACAACTCAAAAGCATCAACTCTTCTTTGGTCTTCCTTATTCATTGTCCAGCTCTCACATACATATGAGGCAATTGAAAATACCATGGCTTGTGTCTGGCACACCTTAGTCCTCAAGGAGACATCTTTGCTCTTCAGCACTTGAAAGAGGTCTTTTGCAGCCGATTTGTCCAATGCTATACATCGTCTATATCTTGACTGCTGCTTCCATTGGTGTTGATTGTAGAACCAAGTAATATGAAGTCTTTGACCACTTCAATCTTTTCTCCATTTATTGACATGCTGCTTATAGGACCAGTTGTGAGAATTTTTGTTTTCTGTATCTTGAGGTGTGATCTATACTGCAGACTGTATTCTTCCATCTTCATCAGTAAGTACTTCAAGTCATTCTCACTTTCAGCAGGCAAAGTTGTGTCATCAGCTTGTTGCAGGTTGTTAAGGATTCTTCCTCCAATCCTGATGCCACATTCTTCTTCATATAGTCCAGCTTCTCGGATTATCTGCATATGGATTGGATACATATGGTGAAAAGATACAACCCTGAGGCACTCCCTTCTTGGTTTTAAACCATGCTGTGTCCCCTTGTTCTGTTTGAATGACAGCCTGCTCGTCTATGTACAGGTTCCTCATGAGTACAATTATGTGTTCTGGAATTCCCATTCTTCTCAATGTTATCCATAATTTGTTATGATCCAAACAATAGAATGCTGTTGCACAGTCAATAAAACACAAGTAAACATCTTTCTGGTATTTTTTGCTTTGAGCTTGGCTTGGAGCCAAGATTCATCTGACATCAGCAATGATATCCCTTGTTCCACATCCTCTTCTGAATCCAGCTTGCATTTCTGGAAGTTCTCTGTCAATATACTGCTGCAAACTTTTTTTGAATTATCTTCATTCAGTAAGATCTTACTTGTGTACAATATTAATCATATTGTTTGATAATTTCCACAGTCTGTGGGATCACCTTTCTTTGGAATGGATACAAATATGGATCTCTTCCAGTCAGTTGGCTGGTAGCTGACTTCCAAATCTCTTGGCATAGCTGAATGAGTGCCTCCAGTGGGGCATCTGTTTGTTGAAACATCTCAATGGGCATTCTGTCAATTCCTGGACCCTTGTTTTTCACCCTTCCTTCAGAGAAGCTTTGACTTCTTTCTTCAATACCATTGGTTCTTGATCATATACTACTGCCTGAAATGGATGAACATCAATCAATTCTTTTTGTTGCAGGGACTCTGTGTATTCCTTCCATCTTCCTTTGATGTTCCCTGTATCATTCAATATTTTACCCATAGAATCTTTCAATATTGCAACTAGAGGCTTAAATTTCTTCCTCAGTTCTTTCAGCTTGAGAAATGCTTAGTGTGTTTTTCAGTTTTGGTTTTCTAACTCCAGGTCTTTGCACATATAATTATAATAATTGACTTTGTCTTTTCAAGCTGCTCTTTGAAATCTTCTGTTCAGCTCTTTAATCTTGTCATTTCTTCCATTTGTTTTAACTACTCTAAGTTCAAGGGCAAATTTCAGAGTCTCTTCTGATATCCACTTTGTTTTTTTCTTCATTTCCTATCTTTTAAATGACATTTTGCTTTCTTCATGGATGATGTTCTTGATGTCATACCACAGTTCTTCTGGTTTTCAGTAACTGGTGTTCAGTGCATCAAATCTATTTTTCAGAGGGTCTCTAAATTCAGGAAGGATATATTTAAGGTCATATTTTGGCTCTCATGGCCTTGTGTTAATTGTCTTCAACTTCAAGTTGAACTTGAATATGACCAGTTGATGATCTGTCCCACAACCAGCTCCTGGCTTTGTTTAGGCTGAAGATATTGAGCTTTTCCATCTCTTGTCAGAGATGTAGTCAATCAATCTGATTCCTGTGTAGTCCATCTGGTGAAGTCCACATGTATAGCTTCTGTTTGTGTTGTTGAAAACAGGTATTTGCAATAAGTCATTGGTCTTGCAAAATTCTATCATGTGATCTCCAGCATTATTTCTATTAACAAGGCCAAATTTTCCAACTACAGGTGATTCTTCTTTATTTCCAATTTTTTGCATTCCAATCACCAGTGATAATCAATACATCTTGATTGCATGTTTGGTCAATTTCAGACTGCAGAAGTTGATAAAAATATTCAATTTCCTCACCTTTGGCTTTGGTGGTTGGTGCATAAATTTGAATAATAGTAGTATTAACTGGTCTTCCTTGTAGGCATATGGATGTTATCCTATCACTGACTGCATTGTACTTCAGTGCAGATCTTGAAGCATTCTTTGTGATGATGAATGCCACGCCATTCCTCTTCAATTTCTCAGTTCCAGCATAGTAGATCATATGGTTATCTCATTCAAAATGGCCAAAACTGGTCATTTCAGCCGACTAATGGCTAGGATATTAATCTTTATGCATTCCATTTCATTTTTGACAACTTCCAACTTTCCTAGATTCATACTTTGTACATTCCATGTTCCAATTACTAATGGATGTTTGCAGCTGTTTCACATCAGTTTGAGTCATGCCACATCAGCAAACAGAGGTCCTGAAAGCTTTATCTTATCCATATCATTAAGGTTGGTTCTAATCTGATGAGGCTCTTTCCCAGTCATATTTTCAGTGCCTTCTGATGTAAGGAGCTCATCTTCTGGCACTGTATAGAAAATGTTTTACAGTTAGTCATAAAGTTGTCCAGTAATGTATTGGGCAGTGTTTCTCTGCTAGTCATAAGGTTTTCCCCAGTCAATTTTTGAGAAGTGGATGACTTTTTTCTTCTTCTTAGTTCATCTCATATGGAAGCTCCCTTGAAACCTGTCCACCATATGCAACCTGCTGGTCCTTGAAGCACCATTGGCTCATCCATCCAGTGAAGGAGATCTGTATGGATGCCACCCATTGAAGATCTGTACAGGTAACAAGTTGACAAGAGGTGGAATTGTGGTAGTTATCTTTGAATATCAACTTGGCTAGGCCTGGTTCAGTGACTAGGCAGCTGGATGTAGTATTCCCCATGGGGAGACTTGTAATCAACTCCATTGTGGAATATACTGTGAGCAGCTGAGTAGCTGCCTTAGGGATGTGGTCTGCTTCCTGTACATAAGAAGCCTTGGGGAATGGTCTCTAGCTTATGGCACGCTTGAACTCTGCATGTAGCCGTGTCATTGTTCAGCAGTCTGCCCTGCTCTGCCAACCTTGGGACTTACAAAATGCCTTACCCACAGTCATGGTATCCCACACAGCATTGCTTTGGCAAGGAACTCACTTCACAGCAAATGAAGCATGGCCATGGACCTATGCTCATGGAATTCACTGGTCTTTCTATGTGCCCATCATCCTTAATGAGCTGGCTTGATAGAATAATGGAATGGCCTATTAAAAACAATTACATAACTAGTTAGGTGGCAATACCTTGAAGTGTTGGGGCAATGTTCTCCAGGAGGCTGCATATTCTCTAAACCAGCACCTAATAAATGGTGCTGTTTCTCCAATAGCCAGGATTCATGGGTCCAGGAACCAAGGGGTGGAAATAGGAGTGGTATCACTCACTATTTCCCCTAGTGACCCACTTGAAAAATTTTTGCTTCCTGTCCCTGCTACCCTTTGCTCTGTGGGTCTGGAGATCTTAGTCCTAAAAGGAGGAGGAACACACCCACCTGGAGTCACAATACTGATTGTATTGAACTAGAAGTTAAGAATGCCATCTGGCCATTTTTGCTTCCTCATGCCTCTGGATGACAAAGAAGGGCATTACTATGCTGTCTGGTGTGATGATAGATTCTGATTACCCAGGGGAAATTGCATTGACATTACATAATGGACATAAAGAAGAATATGTCTGGAAGACAGGAGATGCTTTAGGACATCTCTTAGTACAACCACACCCTGTGATTAAAGTCAGTGGAAAATTACAGCCACCCAATTCTGATATGACTACTAATGGCCCAGACCCTTCAGGGATGAAGGTTTGGGTCACCCCACCAGGCAAAGAACCACGACCAGCTTAGGTGCTTACTGAGGGCAAGGGAAATACAGAATGGGTGGTGGAAGAAGGTAGTTCTGAATATCAGCTACAACCATGTGACCAGTTGCAGAAATGAGTACTGTGATTGTTATATTTCTTCATTGTATGTGTGCATCAAATATTTTTGTTTCCTTCTGTTATAGAGCTCTGGTAGCATAGTGCTTAAGGCACTTGACTGGTAACCAGAAGGCTGGTGGTTCAAACCCACCAGCCACTCCTCAGAAGAAAGGTTGGGCAATCTACTTCCATAGTGATACTGCCTCAGAAACCCAAGGAGGGTTGCTATGAGTTGGGTCTGACTCGACGGCATGTAACAACAACAACAACATCTGTTATGATCTATGAAATGTAAACAGGGTTAGTGCATTTTGGTTGTACTCTTGTTAGTGTATCATGTTAGGCACAAATATGACTTTATAACTGCCCTTATTTAGAAATCATATATGGTTAAGGAGATGTATACACCTGCCAAGTTGACAAGGAGTGGACTGTGATAGTTGGAGCTGTGTGTCAACTTGTCTGGACCACAATTCTGAGTGGTTTAAGCAGTTGTGATGTGGGTTATTCCCATGATGAGATAAGATGCATATGCTTTGAACAGCCAATCTGTTGAAAGGGATCTTCGCTAGGTGTGTGGCCTGCTTCCAATATATTTATGGACATTCTGGGAAAAAGAGATACTCTTCTGTGGAACAGGATTCTGTTATGCTGCCTACAACTGTCCGTGAGTGAACAACCCATCATTTGGCCTGGAGATCTTGGATTCGTCATTCATGGGAGTCAACAGCCAGTATACTGCCCACCAACCTTGAGTTCATCAGCCCGTGCAGGTGTGTGAGTTGGGAAAAGCCTCCAGCTTGATGTTTGATCCAAGAACTTGGGACTTGCCAGGTTCTATAAGTGTGTGGGCCATTTTTCTAAGGTAATTTTTTTTTTTCTCTCTCTATAAGCTTCACTGGTTTTTCTTCTCTAGAGAACCCAGACTAACATACCTGTCCACCGTGTGCAACCTGATGGTATTTGAAACACCAGTGGCACAGCCTCCAGCTTCACAGCAACATGCAAGCCACCACTGTATGACAAACTGACAGACAAGTTCATCTCCCTTAGTTGTTCCAAACTTCTCCATACTCCCCTTACCTGGATTGTATGCATACATATTTAGAATTTTTACAGTTTTCTGAAGAATTAATTTTTATCAATATGCAGAAACCTCTCTATTGATATAGTATTTTGTTTTTTTGTAATGTATTTTTTTGGTCTGTTATTAATTTAATTACATCAGTTTTGTTTTGGTTAGTGTCTTGGTTCTATAGTGCTAATATAAATAAATACCACAAATGGATGGCTTGAACAAATAGGAATTTATTCTCTTACAGTTTAGGAAACCAGAAGTCCAAATTCAGAATGTTGGCTCTACAGACTGGGTGAAGGACCCTTGATATTGGGTTTCAGCTCTGTCTCTTATTCCAGGTCCACTGGAGCTGGAGGCTTCTTCTAACACAAACAGCTGTAGGCTGCTAAAGCTGACAAACCTGAGATTGACAGGTGAAACAGCACAATCCCAAGATTGGCAGGCAACACAGCAGACCACTGGCTTAAGTTCAGGAATAACTCCAAGATTGGCAGGCAACACAGCAAGCCATTGGTTCAAATCCAGGAACTAGAGGTAAAGACTCAGCCAAATGCAGGATCCAAACATGCCAAAAGGTTAGAGACCTTTCTGAAAGTTTCTCTATATATACTGGAAACAGTTTACCCCAAAGACAACTACTTAGCTGCTCACAGCAGATTCCACCATGGAGGTGGTTACAATCTCATCATGGGGGATAACTATGTCCAGCTGCCCAGCCACTCAAAACCATAGCCCAGCCAAGCTGACACACAGCCTTAACTATACAGTTAGTATTTGTCTGATATATATATTTTTCCATTCTATTACTTTTAATCATTCTATAAATTTTTATTTTAGATGTGTCTTTTGTAAGTTTTATTTCAGAAATGACCATGAAAAAAAAAGTATACTTCAAAATTATTTGTCTTTTAATTGGGTAATTGAGACACATATTGCATTGGGCAAATCTGCTGCAAAAGACCTCTTTAAAGTGTTAAAATGCAAATATATCACTTTGAGGACTAAGGTGTGTCTGATCCAAGCCATGGTATTTATTCTATGCATATATATAGAAGCTGGACAATGAATAAGGAAGACCAAAGAAGAGTTAGTTTTTTTGATTTATGGTGCTGGTGAAGAATATTGAATGTACGATTGACTGCCAGAAGAATGAACAAATCTGTCTTGAAGGAAGTACAGCCAGAATGCTTCTTAGAAGCGATGATAGCAAGATTTGTCACATGTACTTTTGACATGTTATCAGGAAGGACCGGTCCCTGGAGAAGGACATAATGCTTAGTAGAGGATCAGCGAAAAAGAGGAAGACCCTCAGTGTGATGGATTGACACAATAGCTACAACAATGGGCTCAAACATAGCAATGATTGTGAGGATGGCGCAGGACTGGGAAGTGTTTCATTCCATTATCCACTGAGTTACTATGAGTTAGAATCAACTCAATGACACCTAACAACAACAACACATTGATTATAATTACTGATATATTTGGATTAATTTTTATCATCATCTTTTGTGTTTTTTGTTTGAATAAACTTCTTTTGTGCAGTAAGAAATTTGAACTTTTCTCTGAAGGTAATAGGAAATTACCAAGGTTTTTATTGAATATCATTTATATACACACTCCACATTAAGTAGGAGAACTTTACCTTCATATAACAACTGAGGAAAATGAAACAGAGTATTTAATTCATTTAGATCACAGAGATATTTTGTGTCAGAGACTAGATTTGAATCAAGATATTCTGGAATTAGACTCTGCATCCATTATCCTTTCATGCTTTCCCATTGTCTTCAGAATAGAGATTTCAGCTCACTTCTCTAGTAAGAACTAAAGATGACAGGAAAGATGAAGGAGGAAGAGGGTTTCCAGGAAGAGCCAGGAACATGCATTGAGGTCATAATTTTATTGCCTTTAAATGAGAGTTAAATAAAATTTTGAAACTGGACCACTTTTTGCTTTGTTCTTGTTTCCCAGGTGGGTTTACTCATCAGTGGTTGATGTTTGCTGCAATATAAGTGTTATTTAAGCATAGGATCTTTTGTTATTATTATTGGTCATGATATTTCACCTATGATGAAATAAAAGTCTCATAAAACACTGATTTGAAACTGAAGTGAGCTGTGATTTAGTCAGTTTTTTAAATAACTAGTGAAATAATGGAGAATACTGTTGAACCATCTGCAATGACAAGACTTAAGCCCAACAGACAACTAAGAATCCCCAGAATTTAATAATTTGCCCAATGTTACTTAGTTTGAGAGTAGAATCAGGATTCAAATTGCAGTTTTTCTTCCCCCAAAGCACATTCTATTTATCATACTAGTATGTCTCATAAAGTAACTGCTGAGAAATAACATCTGTGAAGAAATAGTTTCTCAAAAGCTGACCTACAAACAAAAATAACTCAACAGCAAACAGTTCTACCAGTAAAGAAAAATTTGAAAATTTGGCATCCCTAAAAACATAGCTACCATACACAATGACCACAATGACACTTCTATTACCCATCACTGTTTAGTCCAGGATGGAGCTTTTGGACAGCATACCAAGGGCTCTGTGTAAAAGTCATGACCTGACACATCTCTTTGTCCATGGCCCTGTTCCAAACCTCATTCCTCTCTGATTCCCATGACTTCCTGTTTTCTGACCTTGTGGCTACTCATAACATTTTATCCCTCCTTCTTCACTTCACTCTCTCTGCTTTATGCAGGATTCTGTCTCTTCTGGGTGTAGCCTCTGTTATTCCCTTGATGATGGTTTGGCTCTATGTTGGCAAATGCAGACCTAGATGACCCTGACAGTTATCTTCATGATAGTGTTTATTCAAGTGTGGTTTGAAGATAACTTCTATTAAGACTGCAGTCCATGGGTGATGCAGGTGATTAATGGGCATGGCTGCTAACTGAAAGGTTGGAGGTTTGATTCCATTTAGAGGTACCTCTGAAGAAAGGTTCGGTGTTCTACTTCCAAAAAATCAGCCATTGTAAACTCTATGAAGCACAGTTGTACTCCTGCTGCATATGGGGTCTCCATGATTTGGGGTCAACTCTACAGCAATTGGTATTGGTTTTATCAAGATTACATGGAGTATGGAAACAACTGATATCCATCAACAGATGAATGGAGAAAAAGATGTGGCATATACATACAATAGAATATTAGTCAGTAATAAAGAGAAATGAAGTCTTGATACATGCCACATGAATGAACCTGAAAACATCATGCTGAGTGAAGTAAGTCAGTTTCAAAAGGAAAATAATGTATAATCTCACTTACATGAAATAAGCAAATATTTAGAAACAATAAATTCTTAGTGGTTACTAGGGGTAGGAGGGAGGGAGAGGAAAATGGGAAATTTTTGCTTAGGGGGCATTGAGTTAATATTAATGGTGGTAGAATAATTTGGAAAAGGACAACGAAAATAGTTACATAACTAGAATTATACCTGTAGAAATTGTTGAATTGGGGTGTGTTTTGCTGTGCCTATTTTTACTACAAAGAAATAAAGATTTAAAAAATATTTCATGTGGGGTGGGGCTTATGAAATATCTGTATTGACTTGAGTCACAATCGCTGGGGTGCAGCCCTGCAATCTGCACATTAACAGGTTTTCCAGCTGATTCTTACATGACCAATGTTTCTTAAGCACCATCCTACCAGTTGGATGTGATCTCTTGGTGCCATGATCATTTATGTCATCCTCTGCAATGACTCCCTCGCTAGGATTAGGACTCACTGGCCTGACGTGAATATACAGCTGCTTTGTTCCATTAGCATGTTTCACTGAGGGTTGTTTATAGTGCTTGGCCCTTTTGGAAAATCAGATTGAGAGGACTGCCTGTCCATTACAATCACTAATGGAATTCTCCATTTGTTTCACATATAACCTAAGTTTCCCCAAAGTCTCATCTGTTTCTGGGTACAAATCAAGTCACTTAGTGTTTGTAACATAGATTGCACTGACTCATGCCCATGCCTCCATAACACAAGACCTCAATTTCCTGCAAAATTCTCCCCAAGTATTTCTGGGAGGTCTTTGAGCACCTCACAGGTGTTCTGGACCCCATTGTTCCACATGTACCACTGATTGAAGAGTGTGCTGTTTTTGGAGTCAGTGGGCCATGTTTCTCTGAGGCTCCAAGGCTGCTGGCCTCCTTGCAGATGCTAGTTTCTATGCCCATGTGTTCTCTTTCTCTGCTCTCAGCCACAAATTCCCCAGGAGTTGGGGAATTAGTGCTCCATTCCCAGACATGTTCACTGGACAGGATCATTCTGTGATTGGCAGAGGAAGGGGGAGAATGCTGCCTACCTGGACTCTGTGTTGTATTTTTTCCCACCTAAACAACAAAACAATGCTAATACAGCAAAATCTGTAAAAGCCAAATCTGTGTAAGGCAGAAACCTGTCAGAGAAGGAAAATTCAAATATTTTCCACTAATAGAGAGCAGGAGAGATTCAGATTTTTTCCACTAACAGAGAGCAATAGAAAAGTGGTCAGACTGCACCCTAACATAGGCAGAAAACTTGTGTGATCCAGAAAAACAGGGCAGTCCTGTTGAACTCCCTCCCCTGGGTCTCCAAAGTCCCTTGTGATCCATTTCATTCAATTTCTGCCTGCAGCTCCTCTTTCCAGAATACTCAGACACCAACATCCCAGACAAACCCAAGGTTTTGCTCCCAGCTCAATCTCTTTCCCAGATAGCAAGGAAACAAACCCACTGAGAGATTTACTCCTTATAGATCCTTTCATCAGTTCATCATCCAAGCTCAACCGTGTATGAATCACATTTTTAGCTTAAGCTGGGATCCTCCCACAACATATACGTTAAGTTACTTATTCCAATGATCCCAGTTTTTGAGCCACTTGGGAATAGGTTTAAACAAACACAAAGACATAGCTTAAGCTGTCCAAGAGAGAGCCCAAACAGTCCTAATTCTGAATAAATTATTTCTTTTTTCTTCAAAAGAGAGCATCTGATATATAAAAGCACCTGGGTGGTGCAAATGATTAAGACTTCAACTAATGGCTGAAGGATTGGCAGTTTGAACACCCAGAGGTACCTCAGAAGACAGGCCTGGTGATCTGCTTCTGAAATGTCACAGCCTTGAAAACCCTATGGAGAAGTTCCCCTCTGCACACATGGAGTAGCCATGAGTTGGAATTAAATCCATGACCACTACCAACAACAAAATCTGTCATTTGAGTTGTGGAATACAAAAGGGAAGGGAGAAGCAAAGAATGGAACCACATGCAGGATTCAGCTTTCTAATGGAACACAGTCTCCCTACCTTCCTCTGCCTTTACCCAGCAGTGCCAGCTGTCATCGAAAGCTGTTTCCAAACCAATTACCATTCCTTTATCAGAAAAGAGGATAGACTCTTAACAAAAGAACAGATGAATGGATGCCATTGGTTTCTCTGACTCTGAAACTGCTTTGGAAAGGAAGTTGCATCTTTGCAGAATTATTATTATCAATCAACCTTTATTGCTTCAGCTTTCTTTATTGCATTCTAACACACAAAGTAATGAAAACATATAATAAAGAGAATAAAACACGTAATGCATCACTGTGCATATATTGCAATCATAGCAAATCCAATGTAAATGCCCTACAGGGAATACTTGAGCCATCCAATACATTGCTAACAGTTTGCATGATACTACATCACGTTATTTATCTACTAAACCTGTCATGCTCTGCTAAATATCGTGCCAGCATCAACCCCAAATAGCACTAATCTTTCCCACCCTCAAAACGGGTGGCATATTTTTCTGCTGTCACTGGTTTTAATGTTTGCAAAGAGTAGCTCCAGCTCCTGAATAATTAATGCATAACGATTACTAAGCTATGGGTAGTTTACTATCCTAGCCCCTCTGGTCTTTGCAACATTGCTTGCTTTAATATGCACTTGGAATTGGAACCAAGAGGTAGTAAAAGCCATTAAGACAGCATGGAGCTCAGTCAATAATGATTTACTGAGTTTGGACGCATCCTGGGCTTTTCATTCTTGGCTCTCAAGCCCCATCTGCTGCTCATGTTCTGACTTGGTCTCCCTTTTGCAAACACTTCTAGGAAGGCCAGGTTTCCACTCTGTTTACACTTGTTTCAAAGAGTCAACACTCAAGAGTTCAGGTCAAGTACAACTTCCTCTGCAGTATTTCTAGCTCTGGAAGAATACGGGCAATGGCTAAATACACTTGGAATATTTTTGTTAACTGTATGCATATCAAGCAACTTGCATGGATGCTCAGTAAATAATAAATGAGGGTAATAACTAGAAGGACAATTCACCCTAAGGACCATAGAACGGGCTTGAAAGCTAGTGGGGAGGGCTTTGAGGACAAGGAGGAGCAACTCTCTTGTGGTGAGAATAGTGCAGTAGTAATGTGGAGTCCCTACTACATACTGCTTGTGGTTTCTGCCCCATGACGCTGCTACAGATCCACTCAGACTTTAATGATTTGCATGTGTTCTAAGTTGTGGTATCCCACAGGGCAGAGATGGGTCATAGTAGTGAGCTGTGAGCTGGAATGGTCTAATGCTCCAAGAATTTGTGATGAGAAGACATGACTAAGGCAAAGCAAATTCTCCTTATGTGGGCATTTGAACCCACTCAGTTGCTCTGCGGAAGAAAGACCTGGCAATCTTCTTCCATAAAGATGACAGCCTTGAAAACCCTATGGAGTAGTTCCATTCTGTAACACATGAGGTTTCAATGAGTCTGAATTGACTTGACAGCAATGGGGAGGGGCACAGAAAGGAGATTAGTTGGGTCTAGAAAACCAGTGAATCAAATTTTATCCACCTTGGTGTTTGGTCTGGGACTAAACATATAACATATGATAAAAAATTGTTAAAGGTATTTGACACCCTAAAACCAAGCTCACTACCATTGAGTTGATTCTGATTCATAGTGATCCTGTAAGACAGAGTAGAACTGTTCCATAGGGTTTCCAAGGCTGTACACTTTACAGAAGAAGACTGCCTTATTTTTTCTCCTGTGGAGTGGCTGGTGGGTTTGAACTGTTGACCATTTGGTCAGCAGCTGAATTCTTTAACCACTGTGGCACCAGGGCTCCTTAAAGATGTTTGAGAAATAGGGTTAAATAAATGAATATATAGTAAGCACCCAAATAGAAGGCCAGCTGCATCCTAGTAACACAATAATGTTGTCTTCTCATATAATATTATGTCATTTCCCTTTTCTTTGGAATCCCCCAAATGTCTCCCTTAAATGAAAATTTTAAACATTTTAGAAATAAATGTATAAATGCTCTGAGCCTAGTTCTATAGACAGAAAAGAAAAAAAAAATCTGAGTTTGCTTATGGTAGAGAATGTTGTTAATTCTTTGTGGTGGTTCAGAAAAGGTCTTTGACTAAGTGGACCCTAGTGACCTACAAGTTAGCATAAGTCTGAAAGGTCAAACTTGCTATTTCTTCCTCAGCAGCAGACCAAGCCTTATGTACTGTAATTGGTGCTTTGCCCTTTCCAGCTCTTAAATTGTTGTTAGGCTTAGCACTGAGCTAAATTGATGGAACCTGTGTCATTGGTAGAGTAAACGGAAGTGAAGCTATCATGTGCATTGCTCCATGGCTGAGACGGGTTTGCTGATGAATCATTTGTTAGAGAAGAATAAGGGGAAAGAGAAATATCTGCAGGATGACCCAGGAAGGCCCCACAATGTGGTGTATTATTAAACTATAGACTGAATATTAAAATCTCAGAGGGCTTTGGAGAAAAAGAAGTGACTGACTACAAATCAGTATCACTTTCCATGTCCCAATTGAGTTAGGCTCCTCCACAGGTTGAGATGTACAATGGGACCATTAGAAGCCTTCTTGACCCAATGGGTTGGTTGTTGATTGGCATAATGATATGGGGTGGGGGTAGTCAGGGAAGCTCAAGAGAGAGCCAAAAATGGTTCAGTTGAGTCTTAGGAACACATCCTACCCCATTGCCCCACTCCTCCAGGTGCCTAGTGCCACTCTCCTTTCTAGGGTGAGTGACCTGAGACATTTAAGGTGTGGGGTGTGTGAGGGCTCTGGGGGCTGAAAGGGTTGGACTGTCCATGTCAGCTGTGTTGGATGGAACTGAGGAAAGGTCAGATGACCACCACTTCTGCTGATCAGTCAGCAGGTCATACCCAGGCTGTGTGGCTTGACTCTGAGTTCTGACTCTGATGCCACAAAGTTCCTGGGGTGGCAAAGGAAGTGCCCATTCCAACAAAGCAGGGCAGCTTCTTAAGGATCTACCATTCTGTCCATGTGATTCCTCTCCCCTTCTCCCTTTCTTCCCATCATGAAATCATTATCTGCACTGAGGGACCCAAGCTCCTATATTTCTGATTTTTTTTTTTTCTAACCATTTTTCACCTCTGCTTCAACTTGTTAAATTTGACTAAAAGATTTGACCCAATTTTTCTTGACTTCTGCTTTAATACCCTTCAGGCAATCAGAGATTTATAATGTCTCACTTGCTTGGGGGCAATGCTTCATGAGACATGTGAACAAATTCAGTGGGGATGCCAGCATGGGAGCAGAACGGAACTTAAAACTTGAAAAATATGATCCTGTTGTATTTGTTTGGGAGCTCTGGTGGCATAGTGCCTAAGACATTTGACTGCTAACCAGAAGGCTAGCAGTTCAAACCCACCAGTCACTCCTTGGAAGGAAGATTGGGCAATCTACTTCTGTATAGATACCACCTTGGAAACCCAAGAAGGGGTCACTATGACTAGGCTCCAACTCAACAGTTGTTTGGTTTGGTATTGGTCATATTTGATGTGAGATAATAAATAACTGATTAAAAACTATGTCTTCTTGGACAAGTAACTTAACCTCTCTGTACCCTCATTTTCTCATTTGTAAATGAGTATAACAATAGCATACTATTCTTAAAATTGTGAGTATTGAAATGTGTAATACACATATACAGTGATCTATGTTGGATTGGGCTTTTACATGAGTACATGCTCAGTGTTAAGGGGGAAATGTTTAGGAGTTAGCCGTTGTGCTGTTGTATCCGGTCAAATGGATTCTGACTCATAGTGACCCTGTGTGACAGAGTAGATCTACCCCACATTGTGTTCTCGGCTGTAATCTTTATGGGAGCTGGTTGCCAGATCTTTCTCCTGCAGACTCACTGGGTGGGTTCAAATTACTCAACTTTTTAGTTAGTTGCTGAGTGCTTAACCAACGCTCCTCCTAGCCAGTCTATAAGGTTGAGAAGTTAACCTAGCTTCCAATAACTCCTACACATAGCCAGGGGTCAGGCCACGTTCTGAGTATCTGTGGCAATGTGAAACAAGGGAACAAATTTGGGACTTAAAGTCAGAGGACCCAGGTTTGAAACCTAGTTTAACCATTTGCTATTATTTGACTTTAGGCCAATTATATGGCCTCCCTGAGCCCCTGTGTTTTCACCTGTAAAATGGGAATAATGAAACCTACCTCACAGGTAATTCTGTGGATTAATTCAATAACATATATAAAAACACTTTATAAGTGTTGAGGTGCTACACAAATAAAAAACTAGTTACTGCTTTCTATAGAGTCAGTTCCAATTCATGGTGATCCCATGTGTGCAGAGCAGAACTACGCCCCACAGAGTTTTAAAGCTGAGAAGTTTCAGAAGCAGATTGCCAGGCTTTTCTTCCATGGCACCCTATGCCAAATATGTATGTAGTGTAATTGGAGCTTATTCCAGGTCTATGACTGTTGGACGCTCTTTGGAGGACTGAAGTTACAAATATTAAAAAAGGCTTGGCCTCAAGGAATTTATACTCTGTTTGAAGAGGACAGAAACATCAACAAAGTTTTAGTACACAGTGATAAGGGGAATGAATAAATGTTGCTGACTGTGCTGTGGTATGGAATGGGGATGTGTGTGTGTATGGGTGGGGGGGCTTGGACCAGCCTGGGGAATGTCACAGAGAACTTCTCATCTTATGAGTGGTCTGGTGGTGTAGTGCCTAAAGCATTTGACTGCTAACCAGAAGACTGGTGGTTCAAACCCACCAGCCACTCCTCAGAAGAAAGGTTGGGCAATCTACTTCCATAGTGATACTGCCTCAGAAACCCAATGACTTGCTATGAGTCAAATCTGACTTGACGGCAGTGGGTTTGGTTTTTGGAGAGTTTGTGGTTGTTGTTAGTTGCTGTTGAGTTTGCTGTGACTCCTGATGACCCCATGTACAACAAAACAAAACATTGCCTGATCCTGTCATGGTCATTGTGTATTTGGAGTGCCTTCCAACCTAGGAGAATTATCTTCCAGACTGTATCAGAGACTGTTCTGTTGTGAACCATAGGGTTTTCACTGGATATTTTTTGGAATATCACTAAGCCTTTCTTCCTAGCCTTAGTCTGAAAGCTTCACTGAAACCTGTCCAGCTTGAGTGACCCTGTTGGTATTTGAAATACTGGTTTCATAGCTTCCAACATCATAACAACATGCAATTCACCACAGTAGGACACACACACTGGTGAAGGGCGGGTGGATAGCATTGGGAAAACTCAACTTGTCTGTAGGCCCAACCTCCTTCAGTTGTAGTCATAAGTTAAACAGCTCATTCTATGCCCATTGGCTCCTGGATTTTGGAATAGAATGGATGATAATACTGTGGAATGAGATAAAAATATAGGTGTTTGCTGTTTGACTATCTTCTGAAGCCTGAAGGTCACAGGAAACTTTATCAGGGTGTTACTTTTCAATTTACCACAAAAAAAAGGCCCAACAAGACTTGCTAATCTTTCTTCTCACTTCCCAACTTAAACATGCTTGAATCTTTAATCATTAAACCAAGTAAATTATGAAACACCCAGTGACATCTGGTGGGTTTGATGGAGCTGTCCCTGGAAGTAGATTTGTAATTCTGTCGTGTTGATGGGAAAGAAGATGTTGATCAGTATGTTCTTAATTCATTATCATGCTTGCAAGGGCTTCTGCCTCATGATTTCCTGTCAGGTCCTTGTTCAGCCTGCAATGGAGGTAGACATGAGAATGCGTCATTCAAACCTATTGGGAATAAATGTCATTTTGTCTTTTTCCAAATGTATTGTTTCAGCACTCCAAGTGATTATTATATGAGAGCTAGCAATTGTAGTTCCAATTTCAGAGAAGCTGTTAAATTATGGGGATCCCATTTGGAGAGACAGGGCATATTTATCAAAAGATAACATTTCCTAGCAGTATATTCCAAAGTAGCAAATAGTGGCTCAGGCAAGAAATTTGAAAGAAGTTTGGAGGAGAGAAGTGTTTGGGGAAGACTGCATTGAACAGGTGATCCCAGAGCTGAGCTTTAAAGTGTTGACAGTTAGGAAGCAATTAGGAAGGGCTTCCCAGGGGCACGGGAACAAAGGCAGTAGCTAGAGTAGTGGCAAAAATGTGCATCTTGTGGCTTAGAGACAAGATCTACATCCATGTGGATAAAATAGTGTAACTCAAACCATACAGATGTAAAATATAATTTTGAATAGGGAAGTCTGGTCCAGGCTCATTCATTCATTCATCAGCTGTTTATTGGATGTATTACTATGTGCCAGCACTGATTGAAGAAGTGTTCTGAATTGGCAAAAAGAAACTAAGAAGATATTTAGACATGGGAGTAAAATAATGAAAATCATGATTTTGGAAAAATTCACTTGGCTTCCCTGTATAGAATGGACTGGAATAGGGAAATATGGTAAATGGAGAGATCAATTAGCAAACAACTGCAAGAGAGGAACTTAAATAAGCGAGGTAGCAGGAAGACTGGTTATAAGAGAGGATACTGGGTAAGAAGGGTCCGTTCTTCTGTATCTCTGTAGCACTTGATAGAACATGTTATTTGTTTCCTTGTCTATTCCCTCACTAGACTGTGAGCAAAGTCCTTGCCTGATTGATTGTATTGCTCTAGCCACTAGCACTGTGCCTCACACTGGGTAAATTCTCAGTAAATGCTGTTGACTTCGTGATTATTGAAAACTGATTGGATGTGAAACATGAGGGGAAAGAAGAGTCAAAGAAGTTTTCCAAGCTGGGGAACAGAGAGGGTTACTTATTATCGGTTGGAAAATAGGTGCTCACAGCAGGCTGTGACTGAGGAGAGATGATCTGCTGAATCTCTGGGTCAGGCGTTTGTGACACTGGGATGACAGAGACATCAGAATACTGATTTAAGTTTCTAGAGTACATTTTAAGGAGCCTTGGTGTGTAACGATTAAAGACTTGGCTCCTAACTGAACAATTGGCAGTTGTAATCCATGTCATAGCTCCATAGGAGACAGACTTGGCAATCTGTTCCCATAAAAACGACAGCCCAGAATACCCTGTGAAGCAGTTCTATGCTGTTACATGGGGTCTCAATGCGTTGGAATCTATGACACCCACCACCACCAACAGGTTACACTTTATGAGGAGAAACAAAGGGACACAGCTCCTAGAAAAGTGTTTCAGAATCATGAGTGGATATAGTTGGAAAAAAATATAAATTCTAGAACAGGTTTTAAAT
>NW_006921794.1:254028-270516 GCF_000298275.1 Orycteropus afer afer
AAAAAAAAAAAAATGCTACCAGGAACAGGGAAAAGAAGAAAAGCTGAAAGCTAGAAGCTTGGAGGGGAAGAATAAAGAATAATAGTATAAAGGACAAAAGTAATAATAATAGTAGTAGTTTTATAACAGACAAAAATAAACTAAAAACAGAAAAAAGAAAAAAAAAATTGGGGCCGGATGGGGTAGGGCACCCAGTCTCTGTCCAAGCACACAGACTGGCATGGAATTCCTGCCAGCCCAGGAGGTGGGTGGGATTGAGGGATGGCTGCACCTCCATTCACCAAAAAGGTATGGGGTATAAGAGTAAAAAGGGGAATGTTGCACCTTTCTAGTCATCTGGGTCCGGAATGTCCTTGGAGTTCCTGGCAAGTGGAGGCTGTGCTTAAGTCCCTGGAACCTGGGAGAATGCTGTTGCTTTAAATATCCAAAATGGTCAAGCAACTTGTAAACATTCAAAATGGCTGCACTCTCCAGACAGACAAAAGTCCACAGCTCAACCTGCCTTTCCTTTTGCTGCTTCCCCTTTTATTCACCAGCCACCAGAGCAGTCCTCCTTGTTTGCTGACAGTGAAGGTGACTTGATGTACTTATTGGTGAAAATCAACAACTATAGTCTTTGGTATAGATTGCACTTCAACATAAAGAAAAAAAAAGTCATTGCAACTTGACCAATAAGCAACATCACTATAAATGGAGAAAATATTGAATTTGTCAGGGATTTCATTTTACTTGGATGCACAATCAATATCCATGAAAGCAACAATCAAGAAATCAGACATTGTACAAACTAGGCAAATGTGTTGTAAAAGACCTCTTTAAAGTGTTAAGAAGTAAAGATGTGACTTTGAAATCTAAGTTGTACATAACCCAAGCCTTGATATTTTCAATAGCCTCATATGCATGTGAAAGATGGGCAATGAATAAGGAAGACTGAAGAAGAGTTGTTGCCTTTGAATTGTGGTGTTGGTTTATAATACTGAAAATACCCTGGACTACCAGGATAATGAATAAATCTATCCTGGAAGAAGTGCAGCTGGAATGCTCCTTGGAAAAGAGAATAGCCAGATTTCATGTCACCTCCTTTGGTCTTGTTGTCAGAAGGGATCATTCTCTGGAGGAAGATATCATTGTTAGTAAAGTAGAGGGTCAGCAAAAAAGGGGAAGACCCTCAATGAGATGGATTGGCACAGTGGCTGCAATGTTGGGCTCAAACATTTCAAAGATTGTGAGAATGGTGCAAGTCTGTGCACCTGTTTTGTTCCATTGTACATAGCATTGCTATGAGTTGGAGCCGAATTGATGGCACCTAAGAACAACACCAGCCACTCCTCGAAAGGAAGATGGGGCAATCTACTTCCGTAGTGATACTGCCTCGGAAACCCAAGGAGGGGTCGCTATGAGTCGGTTCCGACTCGACGGCACATAACAACAACAACAACAACAACAACAACATAGCCACTGCTGGCACTGCACATGTGGTGCTTGATGTAGCCTTAACCATTGCCCATCAGCACTGTTGCTGCCACCCCTGAATGAAATGGAACCATGCCTCCATAAGTAAGGGTATGTTGTGATGGTTAATGTTACATGTCAACTTGACTAGGTAATGATTCTCAGTGGTTTGGCAGAGCTTAAGTAATCATCTTCTCTTTGGTTATCTGATGTGAGCAGCCAATCAGTGGGATGGGAAATTTTCTTGGAGATGTGGCCTTATTCCAATATATACAGATGACTGGCAAAGCTCTCTTTCTCTCAATCCTGGATTTTCTCATCTTCCTCTGACCTCTGGTTCTTGGCATGTAAGCCAGCAGCCTGCTGCCTGACCTGTAGAGTTTGGATTCATCAGTCCTTGAATCCACATGAGTAAGGAGAAGCCTCCAATCTGCCACCTGACCTGTGGATTTGTGACTTGTCAGCCTCTAAAATTGCATGAACCATTTCCTTTAAATAATTCTCTCTATATATAAATATCTGAATATGTTCCACTAGTTTTGCTTTTCTAGGGAACCCAGCCTAAGATAGGTAGCAAACTACAATTCCTTGGTCAAATTTGGCCTTCAACCTGCTTTCAGAAATAAAGTTTTATTGGAACACATCCATGTCCACTCCTTTATATATTATTTATGGCTGCTTTTGGACTACATTGGGTAAGTGGAATAGTTGCAACAGAGACTCTATGGCCCACAATATATAAAAAAAATTACTATCTAGTCCTTGATAGAAGAAATTTGCTGACCCCACCATAAATAAAATTGTACACTCCCTTTGTCTATGGAACACTTGTCCAAGATTTAAAATATCAATGGCAAAGTCTTATTGGTTGAATACAATCAGGCCCCTTTACCTCCTTAAGGAAGAAAAGTGTGACTACTAACAAGACTATACACAATGGGTGGTTACATTCAGATAGGAAGTCAAATTTTGGTCAACCAAAAAAAAAAAAGAAATGTCCCTTTATGATACAAAAATGTTGAGACTTTACATTGCTCCCAAAAGTTTTAAGAATGCTTGTTTTCCACAACTGAATATTATTTATTTAAAAAATTGATTATCTGGTGAATGAAAATCAATATTAGTGTTTTTATTTAGGATTTCCTGAACAATAAAGACAGAAAATTTTCTGTATTTTTACAGGCAAGAGCCATGAACCATGCATCCTTAAAATCAGGGAAAGCAACAGTTCCCTGGTCAAATATGGCCCTCTGCCACTTTTCATAAATAAAGTTTTATTGGAACACAGCCATGTCCAATCATTAACATATTGCCTATTGTCCCTACATTAGCAAAGCAGAATAGTTGAATAGGCAACCTTGAGAGCTGTCAATTCTTATTCTCTGTCTTTCTCTGCCGCCCCATCTCCTGGGTTATTGATTATTTTATTACTGAAAATAGCAGTGTAGGAGCTCTTGATAATTTGGACATCTTAGTATTTTTCTTTATATTTTAATCTTACACCTATTTTCTTCATATCTTTTAACTTTGTTTATGGTGTGTGTTTTGAATTAGAGGTTTAAACTTTTTATTTCATCAAATATGTCTTTTTATTCTTATATAGTATCTGGATGCTGTGACTTGTTTGTAACAATCTTCGGCCCTCTCAGATTATAGAAAAAATCTCTTGTATTTCTGTTCTAACACTGATGGTTTTCCTTTTCATTTTATTCATTGATATATCTGAGGCTTGGTTTTATATAGGTAAGAAAGGAATATAGCTTTAAGTTGTTTCCAAATACATAGTCAATTGTCTTTATGTCATCTTTTAATATTAATTATCTACAACTTAAAATTTATCTTTATCATAAACTTTAGTAGATATATATGTACATACATTTTTGGACTCTCTGTGATTTTCCAATAAATTCATTCCACTAGAGTAGCACAGGGGCCAGTATTAACCAGAGGCTAGCAGGCTTCAAAAATGAGAGAAACCCAAGGGAACTTGTGATAGTTAAGTTATGTGTCTGGCTGAGCATGGGTTTGAGTGGCTGGGCAGCTGGATGTAGTCATTCTCCATGATAAGACTGATAATCAACTCCATGGTGAATCTACTGGAGTAGCTGAGTAGCTGCCTTAGGGATGTGGTCTGCTTCCAATATATAAGAAGTCAGCTTTGAGAAAGGTCTCTGAGGTTTTTTTTGGCATGTTTGGACCCTGCATGTAGCCAAGCCTTCATTCAGCAGCCAGCCATGTTGTCTGCTAATTATTCCTGGACTTGAACCAGTGGCCTGCCATGTTGTCTGCTAATCTTGGGACTGTGCCATGTTAGTTGTTGACCCTAGGTTTTTCAGCCTCAGAATATTGAAGCTGCCTGAGTTAAGAGAAGTCTCCAGCTTCAGTGGGCTTGGAGCAAGAAGCAGAGCTGAAGCCTAAGCTTGAGGGGTTTTCACCTAGCCCCTATAGCTGGCACTTTGAACTGGGATTTCTAGCCTCCTAAACTGTAAGAACACCACTCACCTGTCAGTTTGTTGTACTCTGGTAGCTTGCATATTTCTGTGAGGCTGAAGACTACGTCAGTGGTATTTCAAATACCAGCAGGGTCACCCATGGTGGACAGGTTTCAGTGGAGATCCAAACTAAGACAGACTCAGAAAAAGGAAGGGATCATCCACTTCTCAAAGAATTAGCCAGTGAAAACTTCAGAAATAGCAGTGAAACACTGATATATTATTGGAAAACTTTATGAATAGCCCTGAAACATTGTCCAATATAGTGCCAGAAGATGAGCCTCTCACATCGGAAGGCACTCAAAATACAACCGGGGAAGAGCTGCCTCTTCAGATTAGAGTCAACCTTAATGATGTGGATGGAGTAAAGCTTTCAGGACCTTCATTTGCTGATGGGACATGACTCAAAATGAGAAGAAACAGCCTCAAACATCCATTAATAATTGGAACATGGAATGTATAAAGTATGACGCTAGGAAAATTGGAAGTTGTAAAAAATGAAATAGAATGCATAAAGATCAATATCCTAGGCATTAGTGAACTGAAATGGACTGTTTTTGGCCATTTTGAATCAGACAACCATATGATCTACTATGCCAGGAATGACAAATTGAAGAGGAATGGTGAGACATTCATCATCACAAAGAATGTTTCAAGATCTATCCTGAAATATAATGCTGTCAGTGATAGGGTAGTATTCATATGCTTCCAAGGAAGACTAGTTAATGCAACTATTTTCAAATTTATGTACAAACCACCAAAGCCAAAGATGAGGCAACTGAAATTTTTACCAACTTCTTCAGTCTGAAATTGACCCAACGCACAATCAAGATGTCTTGATTATTACTGGTGATTGGAATGCAAAAGTTAGACACAAGAAGAATCACCAATAGTTGGAAAATATGGCATTGGCGATAGAAATGATGCTGGAGATCACATGATAGAATTTTGCAAAACCAAAGACTTATTCATTGCAAATAAATTTTTCAACAACATAAATGGTAGCTACACATGTAGACTTCACCAGATGCAGTACACAGGAATCAGATTGACTAGATCCATGGAAAGAGGCAACGGAGAAGCTCAATATCTTCAGCCAAAACAAGACAAGGAGCTATCAATTGGTCATATGCAAATTCAAGTTAAAGCTGAAGAAAATTAAAACAAGTCCACAAGAGCCAAAATAAGACCTTGATTATATCCCTCCTGAATTTAGAAACAATCTAAATAATATATTTGATGCATTGAACACTAATGACCAAAAACCAGAGGAATTGTGGAATTACATCAAGAACATCATCCATGAAGAAAGAAAGAAGTCATTAAAAAGACAGGAAAGGAAGAAAAGACTACAATGGATGTCAGAAGAGACTTTGAAACTTGATCTTGAATGAAGAGTAGCTAAAGCAAATGGAAGAAATGACAAGATAAAAGAGCTGAACAGAAGATTTCAAAGAGTAGCTCAAGAAGACAAAGTCAATCACTATAATGAAATGTGCAAAGACCTGAAGTTAGAAAACCAAAAGGGAAGAACACACTTGGCATTTCTCAAGAGTAAAGAACTGAAGAAAAAATTCAAGCATGAAGTTGCAATATTAAAAGATTCTATGGGCAAAAACTGAATGATGCAGGAAACATCAAAAGAAGATGAAAGGAACACACAGAGTTACTGTAGCAAAAAGAATTGTTTGATGTTCATCCATTTCAGGAGGTGGCCTATGATCAATAATTGATAGTATTGAAGGAAGACATCAAAGTTGCACTGAAGGAATTGGTGAAAAACAAGGCTCCAGGAATTGATAGAATAACCATTGAGATGTTTCAACAAGTGGATGCCACACTGGAGGCACTTACTCATCTATGCCAAGAAATTCAGAGGACAACTGGCCAACTGACTGGAAGAGATCCATATTTGTAGCCATTCCAAAAAAAGATGATCCCACAGAATGTGGAAATTAGTGAACAATATCATTAATATCACACACAAATAAAACCTTGCTGAAGATAATTTAAAAAGAGTTGCAGGAGTATATTGACAGAGAACTTCCATAAATGCAAGCTGGATTCAGAAGAGGACATGGAATGAGGACACAGAATGATATCATTGTAAATGTCAGATAGATCTTGGCTGAAAACAAAGCATATCAGAGAGATGTTTCCTTGTGTTTTATTGACTATGCAAAAGCATTTGACTGTGGATCATAACAAATCATGGATAACATTGAGAAAAACAGGAATTCAAGAACATTTAATTGTACTCATGAGGAACCTGTACATAGACCAGGAAGTTGTCATTCAAACAGAATGAGGGGATACTGCATGGTTTAAAATTAGGAAGGGAGTGCATCAGAGTTGTATCCTTTCACCATACGTATTCAATCTATATGATGAGCAAATAATCCAAGAAGCTGGACTATATGAAGAAGAATGTGGCATCAGAATTGGAGGAAGACTCATTAACAACCTGTGACATGCAGATGACACAACTATGCTGAAAGTGAAGATGACTCAAAGCAGTTACTGATGAATACTACAGTCTGCAGTATGGATTACACTGTAATATAAAGAAAACAAAAATCCTCACAATGGGACCAATCAGCAGCATCATGATAAATGAAGAAAAGATTGAAACTGTCAAAGATTTCATATTACTTGGTTCTACCCATGGAAGCAGCAGTCAAGAAATCAGATGACATATTGCACTGGGAAAATTTGCTGCAAAAGATCTCTTTAACATGCTGAAGAGTAAAGATCTCTCTTTAAAGACTAAGGTGCACCTAGACCAAACCACCGTATTTTCAATTGTCTCATATGCATGTGAAACCTGGATAATGAATAAGGAAGACCAAAAAGAAGTGACACTTTTTAGAATACTGAAAATACCATGGACTACCAGAAAAACTAACAGATTGGTCCTGGAAGAAGTTCAGCCAGAATGCTGCTTGGAAGTGAGAATGGCCAGACTTCATCTCATCTACTTTGGTCCTCGGAAGGAGGTTGGGCAATCTACTTCCGTAGTGATACCACCTCGGAAACCCAAGGAGGGGTCGCTATGAGTCAGATCCAACTTGAGGGCACATAACAACAGCAACACCATTTTGGTCATGTTGTCAGAAAGGATGATCTCCTGGAGAAGGATATCATGCTTGGTAAAGTGGAGGGTAAAGGTAAAAGGGGAAGGCCCTCAATGAGATGAATCAACACAGTGGATGTAACAATGGGATCAGGTATAGTAAGGATTTTGAGGCTGGCCCAGGACTGAGCAGTGTTTCGTTCTGTTGTACATAGGGGTTGCTATAAGTCAGGGCTGACTCAACGGCACCCAACAACAACAACAAACTGCAAGAGAATAAATCCTTGTTTGTTCAAACTGCCTATATGTGGTATTTTCAGTTAGAGTGCCACTAGAGAACCAAAACAGAACTCCAGGTGTATATATACACATTTGGTTTTGGAATCTTTATGTGTTTTCAGCTGTTGGTATATATGCTTTCTTCTGCTATTGTAACACTGATTTTGTTACTGTACTTTTTATGGTATATGTGACATCTGATGTGGTAAGAACTACTTTTCAAAATTTCTTTTCTTGTCCATTTTTTTAAGCAATTATTCAAATAATCATTAAATTCCATTTGTAAAATGATCATGGGGACTTAGTTGGGATTGTATTGATTTATATTAATTTTGGAATAATGGATATGAATGTAGTATGGAATTTTCCCATTCAGAAATGTTGTGCACCCTTTCATTTTCCAAGAATTCTTTTATATCCTTCAACACAGTTTTCTTTTTTAAATATAGATTTTACACAGTTCTTACAATGTTCATTCCTGGATATTTTTCAATGTCTGTTGCTATTATGTATATAACATTTTCCATTAAATTTACCAAATGGTGATTGCTTCTATATGAAAGAATTATTGATTTTTGTAAGTTCATCTTGTATTTGGACACTTTGCTGAACTTTCTTATTAGCTCTAATAAGATATTGATTGTCTTGGAATTTCTAGTTATAATATCTGCAAATCTGACCATTTATCTCTTCATATTATATACACACACACACATATACAATTTTAAATTTTCTAGTAGCTACATTTAAAAATGTAAAAAGAAACAGGTGAAATTAATTTAATAATATGTTTTACTTAAGGGGCTCTGGTGGCATGGTGGATAAGGCATTTTTGCTGCTACTCAGAAAGTCAGCATATCAAACCTGGCAGTCACTCTGCAGAAGGAAGATGAAGCAATATACTTCTGTAAAGATTTACAACCTCAGAAACCCAATGGAGATCACTATGAGTTGGAATTGACTTGATGGCAGTGAGTTTCACTTAACTCAATATATCCCAAATATTATAATTTAATATAATTATTATAAAACTGGAAGCACTGGTGGTGTAGTGCCTAAGGCATTTGACTGCTAATCAGAAGACTGGCTGTTCAAACCCACCACCCACTCCTCGGAAGGAAGGTTGGGCAATCTACTTCCATAGAGATACTGCCTCAGAAACCCAAGGAGGGGTTGCTATGAGTTGAAAATGACTCAATGACAGTGAGTTTGGGTTTTTTTTGGTTTGTTGATGAAATATTTCACTCTTATTTTTCAATTAGATCTTCAAAGGCCATTGTGTATTTTACACTTACAAAACCAAATGTAATTTACATCAATCAGATTGCATGTGCCCAATAGGCACATGTGGCTCTGGTATTGGACAGTACAGCTTCAGATCCATTGGTTTCAAACAGGCAAGTCTCATACATAGATGAACAGATAGATAATCAATCACCTCCATGTTAACATTACAGGGATTAGGGCTGAAGCCTCTACCCTCAAATAACTTTTCAACTTATTTGCACATACCTGAAGCTCTACAACACATACCTGAAGCTCTTCAACAAGCTCTTTTCTTCTGTAATTAAACTTGTGGCTTGGTTATTAGCCTATGGACAGAAAGTAGGGGTGAGAAGCCTGAAGCATGGATTCCTGAAGAAGGGTGGAAAGGAGATCAAGGGATGATGAGATGTGAGAAGGGGGAGAGCTGGGATTAAGAGTCTAAAAGACAAACTTGACAAATTCAGTTGTATCTGAGCCAGGCCCACATGGTGCAGATACTTACCTGTTCACACCTCATTTAGTGGAATTTCAGACCAAAACTACTTGAGAACATGGGACTTAAATATCAAGAAAGTGCTGCAGAAAGACAGAAGAAAGGTTGGAGTGAGGAGGGCTTGATATCACACCACTATGATTGATAGGCCACCACCTATCTGTCAGTTTTTCATACTATAGTGGCTTGCATGTTGCAGTGCTGCTGGAAGCTATGCCACAGGTATTTAAATACCAGCAGAGTCCATTATGGTGGACAAGTGTCAGCAGAACTTCTAAACTAATATAGACAAAGAAGATAGGCCTGGCAATGTACTTGCAGAAATTAGTGAATGCAATCTTATCCATTGCAAAAGAATGTTGTTTGATATAAATGCAATACAATGCACTGCTGTTAAGTCAGATCTGACTCATAGCAACCCCTTAGTGGGTTTCCAAGTCAGTATCACTACAGAAGTAGATTGCCCAACCTTCCTTCCAAGGAGTGGCTGGTGAGTTTGAACCACCAGCCTTCTGGTTATCAGTCAAATGCCTTAGGCACTGTGCCACTAGATAAGCCCCCAAGCTTGAAAGACACTCAAAATATACAGTAGCCACAATAACGGACTCAAACATATCAATAATCATGATGATGATGGAGGACCAGGCAACATGCATCACTGTAATTGATGCATGGGGTCACCATGCATCAGAGATGACTTGATGGCAACTGACAGTAACAATGTTTGGCAGAACCCAGATAACTGTTGAGGGGCTTCTTCTCTCAGTTATATTATTCACCATATTAAGTGAATTAGTGTGATGAGTTCACCTGAACATTTTGTTTCTTTTCTCTCTACCTTGCTTACATCATCTTCATTCATTGTATTTTCATCACATATATAAGTGTAAAATGTTAGCTAGACACTTGGAAGAACCCAATAATTTTATTTTAAAATATATGTTGTTGTTGTTGTTTGCCGTCGAGTCAGCCCCGACTCATAGTGATCCCTCCTTGGGTTTCTGAGGCAGTATCACTATGGAAGTAGGATTGCCCAACCTTCCTTCTGAGGAGTGGCTGGTGGGTTTGAACCGCCAGCCTTCTGGTGAGCAGTCAAGTGCCTTAGGCACTATGCTGCTGTCAAATTGATTTAACTCATAGTGACCCTATGTACAACAGATTGAAACACTGCCTGGTCCTGAGCCATCCTCACAATCCCTGCTACACTTGAGCCCATTGTTGCAGCCACTGTGTCGATCCATCTCATTGAGGGTTTTTCTCTTTTTCACTGACCTTCTACTTTACCAAGAAGATATCCTTCTCCAGTGACTGGTCTCTTCTAACAACATGACCAAAGTAGGTGAGATGAAGTCTGGCTATTATTTTTGCTTCTAAGGAACATTCTGGCTAACTTCTTACAAGATAGATTTGTTTGTTTTTCTGGCAGTCCATGGTATTTTCAATATTCTTCACCAACACCACAATTCAAAGGCATCAATTCTTTTTTGGTCTACCTTATTCATAGTACATGTGAAAATATGCATAAGAGGTGACTGAAAATACCATGGTTTGGGCTAGGTGCACCTTAATCTTCCAAGTGACATCTTTGCTCTATAAAGAGGTATTTTGCAGCAGGTTTACCTAGTGTAATATGACATCTAATTTTCTCACTGTTGCTTCTATGTGTATGGGTGTTGATTGTGGATACAAGTAAAATGAAATCCTTGACAACTTAAATCTTTTCTCCTTTTATCATGAGGTTGTTTATTGGTCCAATTCCAAGGATTTTTTTTCCCCTATGTTGAGATGTAATCCATACTGAATACTATAGCCTTTGATCATTATCAGTAGAAGCTTCAAGTGTTCTTCACTTTCATCAAGCATAAAATATATATGGACCATAAATTGTTGTTGTTAGGTGCCATCAAGTTCTCTCTGACTCATGGTGACCCTATGTACAACAGAACAAAATACTGCCTGGTCCTGTGCCAGCTCCATGATCCTTGCTATACCTGAATCTATCAGGAGAATAAAAGGGAATTATTGACACACAAGATTTCAAAATATTATATAAAAACACACAGCATCCAAATTTTCTGGAGCCACTGAAGCTAGATAGACTCCCAAAACTATTGTCCTGAGGTAATCTTTAAACTTTAAACCAAAATTATCCTCTGAAATCTTCTTTGAACCAAAAGAATAACATCTGAATTAGTAAAGTATATCTGCTTTGAGCATTGTTTTCTTTTAAGGAATTGTCTATGTGAGGTCAAATGGACAATGGCAACTTGAAAGATTGGATGGTACAATTAAGGAACAGTGAGTTTAAGATAATGCTGGTGGAATAATTTCAAAAAAAGTGAGAATGGTAACACACCTTAAAGAATGCAATCAAAGTCACTGAATTGTACATGTAGAAAATGTTGAAATAATGTATCTTTGGTTGAATATACTTTCATCGAAATAAAAAACAATAATGTAAAACTCTGTATAGCATTTTTGCAGAAGAAAAATGAATCCATGGACTAAGTTAGAGAGTCCAGAGAAAGATCCTGTATATATAGGAACTTAATCTACAAGAGAAATGGCATCATCAATCAACACAGAAAAAGATTTGCTGTTTAGTAAATAGTGTTGGTAAAGCAGACTCTCTATTTGGACAGCAAATAAATCTGTATTGCTGCCAAATATCATATGTAAGGACACAGTACAGATATATTATAATATTAAGAACAAGAAATAATTCTATTAAATTAGTTCAAGATAATATTGCAAAAGATATTTGTGATGCAGAAGTAATGAAGAATTTCAAAAACAATAAATCAAAAACAAAAAAAGCAAGGACTGATGAATTTGATGACAGAAAAATTAACAGCTTCAGTTCAAAGAGACAAACAGATAAACAGCAGATTAAAAGAGAACTATAGCAATATCTAAAGCAACAGGAGACTAGTATCTAGTGTCTACGTACGTGCACACACACACACACACATATACAGCTTTATAAATTCACAAGGAAAAAGGGAGCAAACCCAATAGAAAAATGGGCAAAGGATTTGAACAGTCTCCTTATCTAAAATGCTATGAAAATATGAAGAAATACTCAAACTTATTAGTAATCAGTATTACTAGTCATTAGTAATCAATGCAAAGTAAAAACAATGAGTTATTATTTTTCACATTAGGTGAAATTTAGAAAGCTGTATAATACCTAGTGGGATGGAGGATTAGAAAGGCTAGTGACTGCTTGTCGGACAGTGGGTTAGTACAGTCATTTGGTAAAGCAATTTGACCCTGCTTAACTGTATTACAGATTTGATATAGATACGTTGTTGTTAGCTTCTATTGAGTCAGCCCCAAATTCATGGTGACATCATTACAATGGAATTGGACTATTGTGATCCATAGGGCTTTTGTTGACTGATTTTCAGAAGTAGGTCACCAGACCTCTCTTCCTAGTCCATCTTAGTCTGGAAGCTCCACTGAAACCTGTTCAGCATCATAGCAACACGCAGTGTCCATTGACAGAATGGTGGTAGCTATGCATTAGCCAGGAATTGACCCTGGGTGTCCCACATGGGAGGTGAAAATTCCACCACTGAATCACCATTGCCCCCCACTCCCCAACTCACAACCTAGCAACTCCTCTTATGGATGACTATGTAGCCCTTAGAAGCAACAGTTTGGATGATGGAAAGATCTTAAAAACACAGTGCTGGGTTAAAAAAGAAGAAGTAAACAAAAAGTAGAATGAACTCTATAGCTCAGTACCATCTACAGAAATTTAAAATATAGCTACATGAAATAGTGCTTGCTTTGCTAAACCATACCAAAACCAAACACACTGCCATGGAGTTGGATGGGACTCATAGTGACTGCTCCTTGGGTTTCTGAAGCAATATCACTGCTGAAGTAGATTGCCCAGCTGTCCTTCGGAGGAGCGGCTGGTTGGTTTGAACCACTAGCCTTCTGGTTAGCAGTCACATGCCTTAGGCACTATGCCACCAGAGCTCCCAAAGCTAAGCTTGCTTTGCTAGAATACAGAAAAATAAATGGATACACATCAAATTAATTGTTGATCTTTGAGGGAGAAAGGGGATGGGAGTAAGCATGAAATGAAATAAATAGACAGATATCATAATTGTTAGTTGCCATCAAATTGGCTCCAACTTATGGAGATCCCAGGTACAACAGAATGCAATGCTGCCCTGTCCTGTACCATCTCCATTTGGGGCCGCTGTGTATTTTGAGTGCTGTCCACCATAAGGGGCTTATCTTCTAGCACTCTATTGGACAATATTCTTGCAATCCACAGGGTTTTCAATGGTTAAATTTTAGAAGTAGATCCTCAGACCTGTCTTCTTAGGTTGCCTTGATCTGGAAACTCTACTGAAAGCTGTTCACCATGGGTGACCCTGCAGGTATTTGAAATATTCATGGGGTAGCTTCCAGTATTACAGCAATACATGAGCCATTACAGTATGACAGAATGACAGACAGATCATTGAACAGATAGATACCATCTATGGGTATATAAAGAAATAAATAACTAAATAAATAATGGAAAAACTGTAAAAAAGAAAGAAGAGTATGGTACCCAACAACCACATAAACTCTTGGCGGGTGGTTTAGTAAACAAAATCTTTAAAAAGATTGGGATACTACTGCAAGCCTGATTTTCCTTCATATGAGTAGAGATTGAATTAGCAAATGGTTCCTCCTTAGTATTTGCAATCATCAGAGAATGATTGCTTTATGCTTCTGGTAACTCCTCAAGAGGTACAACAGTATTATAAATATCAGATAGCAATAGAAAGAGTCAAGTCATTTGTTTTCACATCAATAATGGTGTGAAATAGTGACTCCACTTTGACCAGTATGTACTTTCCATCAACCATTTCTTTCTGATACCTGGGAGACAGGCTAGTTATCTGTTTGGAGAGAGGTATTGGACTATAGGCAAATCCTCCTATAGTAAGACTCTTTTCTCAGTAATGTTTAATATTTAAAAGAATGCAGGAAAGAACTCTTTGTGTTGGAGGGTCAGTTATGGAAAATCACAAGTTATGTTTTCTTTTCTTTTTTTTTTTTTTACTCCATTAAACAGCTGGACTATTTTTATTCACCATTCCTGATAGTGTCTTAGGCAGATGTAACTGCCACATAGTAAGAGAAGAACTTAGCAGGTGCTCATAAAACAACTTGATTTTTCCTCCCGTGGCCCTTTCAAACCCATTCAGTAGATTTGCTTAAATCCCATAGATTTTCTAATATCTCTTAAAGTATAAAAAGACCTAGCACTTCAAGTCACACAAATAGTCTCAGCAATTAAAAGGTGCAGCCCAGTTTAATAATAAAAGCTCTGAGCTTCATTTAAAGTTCAAGCAAGTTTCTGCCCACTTCCAGCCCAATATGACTTCAGGGTGAAAAGTTAAAGACAGGGAAGGAAAGCAACATCAACATCTATATTTTCCACTTCATGCTTTATCTTATCCATACACGCCCATTACTGCACCCTGCTTAGCTGCCTCTACCTCCTCTGTAGATTCTGAAGGATTGGAGCTGGGTCAGGAAAAGGGAGTAAGCGATAGGAAAGTCCTTTTGTGGGCAAGGAGGTTATTTGGCATTCAGATAATTCCCAGGCAATTTCAACTCTTATAGGTCACAGAAACGGAAAAAAAAAATTATTGAAAAATTTTATTTAATGAAATAAACATATTACCACCAAATCCTGAAAACAATTGCAGAAAAATAAAACCACAAATTTCCTTTTCCATTGTGTATAGTGAAACAATTACCTTAAATTAAAAAAAAAAAAAAAAATTAAGCATAATTGAGCAACACCTTAGGTGACAATACACCATGACTATGTGAAACATATGAGAGATGAATGGCTGATTCAATATGAGGAAATACATTATAATGTATTTGGAAATCAAATCAATGTATTTCCTCATATTGATAGATGTAAAAATGTAATTGTTGCTGTTTTTAGGTGACTTTGAGTAGATTTTGACTCAAAGTGACCCAAGTAACAGAGTAGACCTGCCCCATAGGCTTTCCTAAACTGTAATCTCTATAGGAGCAGATCACTAGGTCTTTTTCCAATGGAGCCACTGGGTGGGTCCAAACTGCCAATCTTTTGGTTAGCAGCCAAAATTTTCACCATTATGGCACCCCCTTGCCCCTAAAAGCATTGCCATGGAGTTGATTCTGACTCATAGCAATGCTGTAGGGAAGCAGAATACCCCTATAGCATGTCTAAAGCTGTAATCTTTGTGGAAGGAGCTCTGGTGCCATAGTGCCTAATGCATTTGACTGCTAACCAGAAGGCTGGCAGTTCAAACCCACCAGCCAAAGGAAGATTGGGCAATTTTCTTCCGTAGAGATACAGCCTTAGAAACCCAAAGAGGCATCACTATGCGTCAGATCTGACTCAGTGGCAGTGAACTTTTTGTTGTTGTTGTTTTGGTTTAGTGTTTATGGAAGCAGACTGGCAAATCTTTTCTCCCTGGAGTGGCTGGTGGGTTTAAACCTCAGACATTTCAGTTACCAGTTAAGCACTTAACCACTGTGACACTAGGGCTCCTTGTACCACCAAGCCTCCTTTTTGCACCACCAGGGCTCTTTAAAGTTGTAAGTAGGGACAAATATAATAATCTCTGTAAATTCTAAAAAATGATTTGATAAAATTTGACATCCATTCTGGATTTAAAAATTTAAATAAATGAGAACAGATGTATCTTTGAGAGATTCTAGTAAGATGGCAGAATACGTAAGCAGAAAGACTGCACAGACCCTCTTCAACAAAGAAAAAGGGAACCAATAACACAGATACAGAAGATAATCCTGGAGCCCTGAGCTTTGAAGGGAAGGATATAGAAGTGGACTAAACTCCGACTAGCAGAAGAACTTGCATGAAAACACCGAAAAAGGAGACATACGGAGCTGTGGTCTGTCAGAGATTCTGATGGCATGGACAGCTTGGATATTGCTGAGTGGTGTTAAGACCTAAGAATTAACCTAAGAATCGACCATGCAAGCCAGAGACTGCATGGTGGGCTGCACTGGTGACTGGTGAATAAACGCAGAAGCCATGAAGAGAAAGGTGGGCTGAGCTGTAGACATTTGCCTGTCCGGAGGGTGCAGTCATTTTGAATGTTTACAAGCCATTCAACCACTATAGATATTTAAAGTGACAACGTTCTCCCAGATTCCAGGGATTTAAGAATAGGCTCCACTTGCTGGGAACCACAAGGACATTCCAGACACCAACAACTGGAAATATGCAATATTCCCCTTGTTACTTAGAAACCATATGTCTTGGTGAATGGAAGTGGAGTTATCCCTCACTGCCATCTACTTTCTGGGCTGGCAGGAATTTCACCCCATTCTCTGGCTCAGATAGAGGCTGGGTGCCCTGCCCTGCCCAGATTTTTTTTTTTTTTTTTTTT
>NW_006921794.1:293746-317171 GCF_000298275.1 Orycteropus afer afer
TTGACACACAACTATCACAGAGTACCTCCAGAGGAGTATCCGTTTCTTGAAACATCTCAATGGGTATTCTATCAATTCCTGGAGCCTTTTTCTTTGCCAATCCCTTCAGTGCAGCTTCGACTTCCTCCTTCAATACCACTGGCTCTTGAACATAGGCCACCTTCTGAAACAGGTAAAGATTGGTTTGAACAGTTTTTTGTTGTTGTTGTTGTTGTTTTTGGTACAGTGACTCTGTGTATTCCTTCTATCTTCTTTTGATGTTTCCTGCATCATTCAATATTTTGCCCATAGAATATTTCAATACTGCAACTTGAGGCTTAAATATTTTTCCTCAGTTCTTTCAGCTTGAGAAATGCTGAGCGTGTTCGTCCCTTTTGGTTTTCTAATTCCAGGTTTTTGCACTTTTCATTATGTAATTGGCTTTGTCTGCTCAAGCTGTTTTTTGAAATCTTCTGTTCAGTTCTTTTATCTTGTCATTTCTTCTATTTGCTTTACCTCCTCTGTGCTCAAGTGCAAGTTTCAGAGTCTCTTCTGACATCTATTTTGGTCTTTTCTTCCTTTCTCACCTTTTTAATGACCTCTTGCTTTCTTCATGGGTGATGTTCTCGATGTCCTCCCACAATTCTTCTAGTTTTTGGTCACTGGTGTTCAATGCATGAAATCTATTCTTTAGATGGTCTCTAAATTCAGGAGGGATATATTCAAGGTCATATTTTGACTCTTGTAGACTTGTTTTAATTGTCTTCAACTTCAAGTTGACCTTGCATACAAGCAGTTGATGGTCTGTTCCACAATCAGCTCCTGGCCTTGTTTTGGCTGAAGATATTGAGCTTTTCCATCGCCTCTTGCCACAGATGTAGTCAACCTGATTCCTGTGTACTGCATCTGGTGAAGTCCACATGTAGAGTTGTTGTCTGTATTATTGAAAAACAGTATTTGCAATGAATAAGTCATTGGCCTTGCAAAATTCTATCATGTGATCTCCAGAGTTATTTCTGTCACCAAGGCCAAATTTTCCAACTACTAGTGATTCTTATTTGCTTCCAACTTTTGCATTCCAGTCACCGGTGATAAGTAACACATCTTGATTGCATGTTCAGTCAATTTCAGACTGCAGAAGTTGATCAAAATCTTCAGTTTTCTCATCTTTGGCTTTGGTGGTTGATGCATAAATTTGAATAATAATTGTATTAATGGGTCTTCCTTGTAGGCATATGGATATTATACTATCATTGACAGCATTGTACTTCAGGACAGATCTTGAAACATCCTTTGCAATGATGAATGTCACGCCATTCCTCTTCAAATTGTCATTCCTGGCATAGTAGATCATATGGTTGTCCAATTCAAAATGGTCAAAACCAGTCCATTTCAGCTCATGAATGCCTAGGATAACAATCTTTATGTGTTCTGTTTCATTTTTGACCACTTCCAATTCTCCTAGATTCATACTTTGTACATTCCATGTTCTGATTATTAATGGATGTTTGCAGCTGTTTCTCCTCAGTTTGAGTCATGCCACATCAACAAATGGAGGTCCCGAAAGCTTTACTTTATCCATATTGTTAAGGTTGGTTCTACTCTTATGAAGCAGCTATTTCCCAGTCGTATTTTGAGTGCTTTCTGACCTAAGGGGCTCATCTTCCTGCACTGTATTAGATAATGTTTCTGGGCTATTCATAAAGTTGTCCAGTAATGTATCAGACAGTGCTTCTTTGCTATTCATAAGGTTTTCCTGGCCAATTCTTTGAGAAATAACCTCTTCCTTCTTCCTAGTCTGTCTCAATCTGTAAGCTGCATTGAAACCTGTGTACCATGTGCAACCCTACTGCCATTTGAAACACTGGTGGCACAGCCTCAAGCTTCACAGTAACATGCAAGCCACCAGAGTATAACAAACTGACAGACAAGTTCATCTCCCTTAGCTGTTTGAAACCTCTCTGCCTTCCCCTTACCTGCATCCTACCTGGAGCCTGGCACTTTTGTCATTCCTGATGTTCCCTTCCTTTCCTGCCTCTGGGATGGGGCCTGTCTCCCTGTCTCCCTTAGGTGCATCTTTTTCTTTGCTTAATTATTATTATTATTTTTTAAATTATTGTTTATTCAGGATCTCTGGTAGTGTAGTGCCTAAGGCATTTGACTGCTAACCAGAAGGCTGGTGGTTCAAACCCACCAGCCACTCCTCAGAAGGAAGATGGGGCAATCTACTTCCATAGTGATACTGCCTCGGAAACCCAAGGAGGGGTCGCTATGAGTCAGGTCTGACTCGACAGCACATAACAACAACAACAACATTGTTTATTCAACACTTACGTCAAGTAGTTAGCTTCTTTAGAATGCTGACAACTAATTGGTAAGGAGTTATTACTCTTGTGCGCCATCAGTAAACAATTTGTACAAAACCACACAATATCTGCTGGAACTTGTTATTGTTGTTTTTACTGTCAGTTGCTATTGAGTCAATTCCATCTCATGACAACCCCATAAATGTCAGAGGTAGAACTGTACTCCACAGGGTTTCCTGAGTTATGATGTCTCAGAAGCAGATTGCCAGGTCTGTCTTCCAATGTGCCTCTGGGTGGGTTCAAAGAGCCAACCTTTCAATTTAGAGTCAAGTATTTAACCATTCCTCTGATCAGTGTCATAGGGACCAGGATCCAGTTGTTGTTGTTGTTATGTGCCGTTGAGTTGGCCCCAACTCACAGTGACCCCTCCTTGGGTTGCCAAGGTAATATCACTACCGACATAGATTGCCCAACCTTCCTTCCGAGGAGTGGCTGGTGGGTTTGAACCGCCAACCTTCTTGTTAGCAGTCAAGTGCCTTAGGCACTATGCTACCAGAGCTCCTAGGAACCAGTTATCTCTCCTTTAAAGTTCACTTTCAGTTCCACTGGGATCAAACATATATAAAAATCTGTGCACAAATAGGTAGTACTCTTCCTCAAAAGGATTTACAGGATTCCATCAGCTAAACTACCTCAGGGAACTAGGAACTCTCCGATTTAGTTCTTGCTGTGAAAGAGAAGTAAGCCCTTAAATCTGTGGTTAGTTCCCCAACTCTCACTAGGTACCTAGAGAAATGGAGTTTCATGTCAGCTCTCTATGTTAGAGTTCCTGGGAGGGTGCTTAGCCTCAGAGACACCTTAGGCTGCTGACCCTTCTACATTGCCCACTCTTTTACTCAAAGAGGGTGTTGTTCTGAAGCTCCTTTCTTCTCACAATTGTCTTCTTCTCAAACAGTTCCAGATCTTTATCTTGATAAAGTAGGAAGAACACTTGGCTGTATTGTGGCCCATGAATATGATAGTGATGATGACCAATGACAACAACAATAGCTGGAGCCATTATTGAGCACTGGTTAAATAGCAGCAAGTATGCTACGTGCTTTACACGTACTGTCTCATTTAATGTGCTCGAAAACTCCCATACAGAGGTTTATACCACACTTCATGATTGAAAAAATTGAGGCTTATAAAAGTGAGTAACTTGCCTATAGATGATACAGCAGAGTGGGAATTTTAACTTTGTCAGAGTTTTCCTTTTTTTTATTATTCTGATAAATTACAAAAATAAATGATGTATATATGTTTTGGAAAATAATTTTTATTCATATGTTTATTTTTGTAATAATCCTTACAAATGTGTTGAAAATAAATCACACTTAGTTTTATATTTAACTAATCATTTCAAGACTCCATATGCAAAACATAAAAATAATCTTGAAAATTTGAGGTTGACTAATTGTAACACTTTTGTTTCTTCTCTGCCATTAACCAGATGTAGAATCTTGAGAGAATTACATGACATCACCATAGGTCTCCGTTTCTTCAACTATATACATGCATACCTCATTTTCTGACTCTTTGCTTTATTGTACTTCTAAGATATTGCATTTTTTAGAAATTGAAGGTGTATAGTAACCCTGCTTTGAGCAAGTCTATCAGTGCCATTTTTCCAACAGCAAGTGTTTGTGACTCTCTGTTCCATTTTGGTAATTCTCACAATATTTCAAACTTTCTCATAATGCTATTACTCAACTAATAGACCACATTATAGTGTAAACATAACTTTCATATGTACTGGGAAACCAAAAAATTGGTGTGACTCGCTTTATTGTGATATTAGCTTTATTGCAGTGGCTTGGAACAAAACCCTAAGACTCTTTGAGAGAAAGATATTTCATATTCTTAAAAACGTTGTATAAACCAAATGCAACTTAAGAAAGTTGTTTTGTAAATTCTTTTCTCAAGTGTAAAAAAAACCCCACCAGTTACCATCAAATGACTCATGGCAACCCCATGTGTGTCAAAGTGGTAAAATCAGCTCAATGGCTGATTTTTCAGAAGTAGATGAGGCTTGTCTTCAGATGTGCCTCTGAATGGACTTGAATCACCTTTCTGTTAGCAACAGAGCATGTTACCCCCTCATTTATGTTTAAATCAAATTTTCAAATATGTGATTGGCTTTAAATAAGATACATATTTTCTTATATAGATTAGAGTAGATTTTGGCTGTTGGAGAAGTCATGTGTGGCAGACTATTAGCTGCTTTCTGTTTATTGATTTTCTCCTCCATCTCACTAATTGTTGTTATTAGTTGCTTTTGAGTCAATTCAAACTCGTGGTGACCCCATATATGGAATAGGACTGTTCCATAGGGTTTTCAAGGCTGTGACCTTTTGAAAGCAGATCATTAGGCTATTGTCCAAGGTCCTCTGGGTTGGTTTGAACCATCAACCTTTCAGCTAGTAATTGAGTGTTTGGCCATTTGCACCACCCAGGGACTCCCATTTCACTTATACAAACCTGATCTACTTTATCATGGCAATGTGCCATCAAAATAGTCTAGCTTCATCGTTACACATTAAAGGGAAGAGCATGTGGCCCAGTTCTGAGTAATGGAATAGAAAGTGACAGTTTCTGGGAAGTGTTTGCTTCTCTGATTTAGATCCTGCCCTTTCCTCCTTGCTCTGTTCTCCTTGCTCTGTCCTCCTTCTTCCTATTCGGAAAGCTGACCCAGGCTTAGAGCAAAAGCAACTTCTTGCAGTTTGAGTAGAAGAAAGCAAGGTGCTGAGGACAGCCAAGGAGAAAGAGAAGAAACTTAGTCCCCGAGGGCCCTGTAGAGAGTGTGGATAGTCTACCTCCAGAATTTTTGTTACACGGAATGAATAAAACCCCATATTTTAAGCCACTGATAGTAGAGTTTGCTGCCAAATAGATTCATAACTGATACAGCAGATATTGATTTTAGTCTACAACAGCAGAGTGAGATATAAGGCCCATTCCTTTTTCGTTCACAATCAGATTAAGTCTGCTGTAAGTGTCCACCTACTTGGCTGGTGAAAAATTCATCCTTAGCGATTTTTATAGTTTCCTTTTCATTCTCAGAATTCCAGGCTTATGGGATGTTTAAAAAACAAGAACAAGGAATATACCAGATGGTCCATGGGAATTGCACTTATTGTTGTTAGCTACAGAAACACTGTCCAAACTTTGTCCTTTGGCTTTGGTTGGCTACTCAGCTGCAGGCTGACTCAGAGACACCCACCACAGCCACCTACTCCACTGACTACAGATTTGACCAAGAATATATGGCCTCTAGTCTCCTAGCCCATCCCTGGGCAGTACAAGGAGTTAAGTCCAAAAGGTTCGAAGTTCAAGTCCATTCAGAGGTGCCTTGGAAGAAAGTTCTGGTGACGTACTTCCAATAAAATCAGCCATTGCAAACCCTATGGAGAATAGTTTTACTCTGACATACATAGGTCACCTTGAGTTAGAATCAACTTGATGTCCACTGTTTTTTGTTAAGTCTCCTAATGAAGATGCAGTGTCCAGGTTCAGGTATCCTATAGTCTTCCATCTGAATACTACCTGCTTTCCTCCACCAGTGGAAACCTGTATAACCCCATTCCTAGACTTGGTTTCAGGACTCTTAAGCTTCCCTGGGGTCCAGAATCTTCTACTTCACCCACTTCAAATAGTCCCTGCAAATTCTCCCCATTCAAAAAGACCTTAACTGAATCCTTAATAAAGATACTAGCAATTATTTTTATGTTATCCTAAATACACAGATCAGAAGACTGAAGCATAGATTCTAAAGCTAAAGTTACCCACTAATAAGAAGCAGAGGCCAATTTGGATGCAGATGGCTTGGCTGAGAGGCCTTGCTCCTTACCACTGCATTGCACCTACTCTCTGCCTGCTACACAAAAGCTCTTCACCTTCTGCTCACCCTGCTCTGGGGTATGTTTAAAGAATCCCAATTCTTGTAGATATTTTTTAAAAAATCAATTTCCATTGCTTCCAAGTCAACGGATCTCATGTCTGTCAAAGTAGACCTGTGCTCCACAGGGTTTTCAATGGCTGTGGACTTTCAGAAGTAGAATGCCAAGTCTTTCTTCTGAGGTGCTGCTGGGTGAATTAGAACCCCCAACCTTTGTGTTTGCAGCTAAATGCTTAACTGTTTGTGCTACCCAGGGACTCCAAAGATACATTTTTCTTATTGTTTTGTGATGTCAAGTTGATTCTCACTCAGACTGACCCCACGTCTCACAGCAGAACTGCCCCCATCAAACCCTATTAAATGAAAACCAAACTCATTGCCATTGAGTCAATTTTGACTCATAGCAACCCCCATTGGGTTCCTCAGGCAATAAATCTTTACAGAAATAGATTGTCCCATCTTTCTTCCGGGGAGCAGCTGGTGGATTTGAACAGCCAACCTCCTGGTTATCAGTTAAATGCCTTAGGCACTACACCACCAGAGCTCTCAACAGACCCCATTGCTTGGGTGTAATCTTTATAGAAGCTGATCACTAGGTCTTTCGCCCATGGAGCCACTGGGTGGGTTCAAATTGCTAAATTTTCAGCTAGCAGCGCTTAACCCAGAAAAATACATTAAACCATTGCCTTCAAGTCAATTGCAATTCATAGTGACCCTATAAGACAGAGTAAAATGGCCCCATAGGCTTTCCAAGGCTGTAAATCTTTACGGAAGCAGACAGCCACATCTTTCTTCCATGGAGCAACTGGTGGAGTCCAACCTCCAACCTTCTGGTTAGCAGGTGAGCTCTGAATCACTGTGCCACCAGGGCCCCTAAAGATTTATTACTAATCTCTTCTTCCTGGAGTGAGATGAGGAAATGGGATTTAACTCCCACTTAATCTTTTTCCAAATAACTCTTTTTTGTTGCATATCCAATGGAGAAAAACATGTGGCTTTTAAAAAATGTACTAACTTAAGTTCCCTGTGTATCAGTTTTCTCGTATTAAAATGGGAATTACTCATAGCAATTTGACTCATAGTAACCTCTCCTTCGGTTTCAGAGGTAATATCTCTACAGAAAAGTAGATTGCCCAATCTTCCTTCTGAGGAGTTTGAACTGCCAACCTTCTGGTTAGCAGTCAAATGTCTTAGGGACTACACCACCAGAGCTCCCTAAAATGGAAATAATCACTTCAACAATGACGTTGCCTCTGTATTTCACCTTATCAGGGTTCAGAGACAGGAAAAATAAAGTATCGTCTAAGAAGAATTTTGAAATCTTCAGGGGAAAAAAGAAAAGTGATATTCTAACAAGAAAATGGATACAACAGCAGATATCACAGCTGTTGGAATGAATTTTAACGTTGGTCTCCCTAGAAACTCCCTCTTTGGTTCTTAGTAAAATATATTTCAAGCTAGAAGAAAATAGGGACTCTGCCAACTGTTATTAATGCTCCTTTGGCTTTTAATTGAGGTGCACTCTTGGAAAATGTCCTATGTATCTGGGGAAATATAATGCATTCAGCATAACAATAAATCTTTTCTGAGAGAGTTAGACCAAGGGATCTTTCTCACTTTTCAGTCATTCCACAATCTTTCTGGTTTATCAGCTCCTTTTTCTTTGCTAGGCAATGACGGTAATGCATACATTTGCTTTTTCCAGTAAATCATCCTTTTATAATTTGGCTTTCTTTCAATCTCAGATTCCCATCAGAAGGGTTTTACCTCGAGGCATATTGCAACCAATTTCCCCCATAATTAATGCTATATCTCTCTCCGAGTCCATTTCAACTCCCAAATGAAAATTGATGAGGCAGCCAACCACAAATAAGGATCACATACCACTGATTAAACTATCAGTCTAGCTTCCAGGCTATCACGTTATAGTGCTGAATCATAACCAGAGGGTGAGTTTCTTGGTCTTTTGCAATGTATATTGCTCATAGTAAGTGTCCATAAATTGCCATTAGCAGACTGGGAGAGGGATTTTAATGATCCCTATCAAATTCTACCAGAAAGACTAATGATTGAAGAGGTTTATGTTACAGGGACTGAGATTCTGCAGCACACTGAAAGAAAAGATGCTTCTTGACTTTATAAAATGAGCTACAAACTGCATAAAAATCACTAGGGAAAGGAAAACTATCCACTCAGATGTTTTATTCAAGCCAGGTGGAGGGTGGATAGTCAAGTTAGGTGGCAAGATGTTGCCTAGGGAACAAGAAGACCAAATCCACTACCCAATAGTCTCCAATTTCAGACCTCAGAGTGGAAGTGAGATTGGAAGTTTGTGCATGAGGTAACTGTCAACCAAATGTGTCAGGAGGAAGAAGGCATTTGCCACTCACTCAATGTGTGTTTACCTATTTTCCCAGAGCTACGTGAAGAATGGACACATGAAAAGCATGTGAACGATAGACAATGAATAGAAAAGACCAAAGAAGAATTGATCCTTTTGAATCATGGTGTTGGTGAAGAATACTGAAAATACCATGGACTTCCAGAAGAACAAACAAATCTGTTCTGGAAGAGGTATAGCCAGAATGCTCCTTAGAACTGAGAATGGCCAGATTTCGTCTCATCTTCTTTGGTTATGTTCTTAGAAGAGACCAGTCCCTAGAGAAGGATATCATGCTTGGTAAAGTAGAGGGTCAGTGAAAAGGGGGAAGACCCTCGACAAGATGGATTGACACAGTAGCTGAAATGATAGTCTCAAGCATAGCAAAGATGGTGAGCATAGCAATGAGTTGGGGCCAACTCAATAGCACCTAACAACAACAACAACAATGTGAGGAATGGCAGCACACAAAGAAAAAGATATCTCCATTCTGGTGGAGCTGATAGCCTAAGCTGGGGCAGAGTAGAGGGGACAGAAAACAAATGGATTATTTAATACATGGAGTCAACATGATATAAAGTTGACTCAAGGGCAACTGATTTTGGAGTCCCAGGGTGGTGCAAACAGTTAATGCACTTGGCTGCTAACTGAAAATTTAGAGGTTGAGTCCACCCAGAGGCAAGTTGGAAGAATTAGAGGTCTACTTCTGAAAATTCAGCCATTGAAAATCTTATGGACATGTTCTACTCTGACACACATGGGGCTACCATGAGTTGAAGTCAACTGGATGGCAACTGCTTATTATGAAAGAAATATCAAGTAGTAGGTGTGTGTATGTGTGTGTACGTGGCTTGGCTTCCTGGAAGAGATCACTGGAGCTGAGTTCTAACAGTCAGCTAGGTTAAGAATGCAACAAGGCAGGTCATTTGAGACAGTGGAATTCTTCTGAGCAAAATGTGGAAAGGAGTGAGAGCCCTGCTTGTTAGGGAACTTTGAAAAATTAATCATGGCTGGATCAAGGGTATGAGGAAGATATTGTAGAAAGAAAGGAGGGCAGGAAAGACATATTGTGATTATGAAAACACAAACACACACATACAATGCATTATGTGATTCAGTCAGTAATGAGTGTTCACTGTTTAAGGATCATTTTGACATATTTTTAAGAAAGTCATTTCAAAAATTGAATTCAGGACAAGTGTAGAGATGAAGTCTTTCTTCTCATAAGGGACTGTTTTCAACACTCAAGCACAATGCTCTCTGTCCCAATCTGAATTACTTGACTTTGGTTTACCTCACTAATATCTGGAGAGCTGAGATAAAAAGTTTCAGTGTTTTTTCCTATCATAGAACAATCTGCACTCAGGGGGGAACTTAAATCACACTGACTTACTGAATTTATAAGGTGATCTGTCACAACTCAAGGACTCTGCCTCCCTGTCCAATATGTCTGCTGCCCATGACAACTGATTAGCATGGTCTTTAAAAAGAGAGTAGTAGCTGTCCAAGGATGAACCAGGGTGGCATAATGGTTAAGCCCTCAGTTATTGACTGAAAAGTTAGCAGTTCCAACCCACTGAGTGGCTTCAGGGGAGAAAGAGTGGCACTCTGCGCCCATAAAGATTACATCCTAGAAAATCCCATGGAGTTCTACTCTGTCACACGGAATCACTATGAGTCAGAACTGACTCGATGGCACCCAACAACAACAGTAGCAGCCTCAAGGAAGGACCAAGTGGCTTCTTGTGACATATACCCCACAGAATCTTGCAGTGGATGTTCAAAACAGGACCCTGGTTGTCACAAAAAGAAATTAAAACAAAACAAAAAAACCATTGACCAAATGACTTAGTACTATTGACTCTATTTGCAATCTTCAATAAGCTGTTTTATTTTCAGTAACAAAATCTCCCATTTCAAAAATAATAAGCCAATTTTATAGCCATTATAATTCTTAAAACTAACTAATGGTGATGATGACAGCAGTTAATTGTACAGTAACACAACCAAGACAAATTCCAAGAGTAGAACACAAACAAAATCAAATGGAGAAATAGGGTTGGCTATACCAAAGTAATTTCGAACTAGAAATTTCTTAAGATGTTTTGTGTGGCATGCTGCACTGCATGCAGTTTTCAGCTTTCTAACCTCAAGGACATCAAACCATTGGAAGAGATTCAAAGAAGCATAATAAAACTATTATGGGGCTGACTTATGGAAGTGGGCTAACTGCCTGAGAGAACAGCACTGTTGAATCAGCCCTTGCTGAGGAAAGCCCACACGGGGCTGCTGAAACCCCTCCATCTCAGTCCAGGAGACAAGAGTTTAGACCATTATTCACCAGCCTGCTGGCCCTGCAGCAGCCAGCCTTCTTTGAAGAAAGAGCGGGGCATATTCACAGCACAGAGCCATGCTGTGTGATTTCTCCAAAGAAGGATTAACTGCAGTTTGCCTTGGGCTCCTCCTGCTTCCTCCATCCAGGTTGTCTCTCAAATGTGATCATTTCTGAAAGGAGGAAATTCTCAGGATCTAGGAGATCTGAAAGTAGATTAACAAATGATGTGAGTACTTCAGGGTGAAGAAACCTACTCCCACTGCAGTGGTTTAACCCACAACCCGAGAGACCAATGCAGCCAGAGCCCAAGGCTTGGGGGGATATGTTGCCCTCCCAGCTATCCTGAATCCCCTGCAGAAAAGGAGAACACTGGACTCCTTCACTATGTATAGTTAGTTCCTGGAGTGAAAAGGGTGCCAAAGAGTGCAAAGCCCCAGATATTTTTGTTTTGATGTGTAAACTACCACTTATGTGCAGTACCTGGGTGGTGCAAAAATGGTTAACACTCTTTGTTGCTAACTGAAAGGTTGGAGGTTCAAGTCCACCCAGAGGCACTTTGGAAGAAAGACCTGGCTATCCATTTCAAAAATATCAGTCATTGGAAACCCCATGGAGCACAGTTCTACTCTGACACACATGGGGTTGCTATGAGTCAGAATCAGTTTGATGGCAACTGCTTTTTTGTTGCATTGATGTATTTATTCCTCTGTTGGTTTTTGGTTTGAATCCAGTTGGTCACCAGGCCTTGTAGATTTCTTCCTGCTTCTAGCTATCAAGCTTTAGAAAACACTGTATACCAAAGTTACTCTCATTACTGTATACCTCCATTACTCTCATACTGGAGTAAAAGTAGCAGCTCAACAGTACAGTTCCAAACTCACCATCTCCCCATTGCACAGGTGATGCCTCTTCCTCATCTACTAAATTATAACCAACCCTTACTATTTAAGCCCTTTATCAAAATGGCCTCCACCTACCCTCTACTTTTTTGTATGCCCCCTGAGGTACTACTCAACAGTCTACCTAATTAGATCCCTTATTGCTTCTTGAAATCACCTGAAGCATCTTAGTTATCAAGTGCTACTATTACAGAAATACCACAAGTGGGTGGCTCTAACAAAAAGAAATTTATTTTCTCACAGTTTAGGAGGCTAGAAGTCTGAATTCAGGGTGCCTGTGCTCTCTATAGACTCTGGGGGAAGGTCCTTGTCTCTTCAGCTTCTATTTCCTAGTTCCTTGGAATCTCCATGTGGTTTGACATCTATCTTCCCCCTCTTTACTTGCTTACTCTGCTCCTTTTATATCTTGTAAGAGATTGACTCAAAACACACCTTCATGAATCCTGCCTCATTAACATAAAAAGACAACCCATTTCCAAATGGGATTATAATCACATGCATAGAGGTTAGAGTATGCAACACATATTTTTGAAGATAAAATTCAATTTATAACACCATTCTACTTCCCTCTGAAATGAACAGCAGGACAAAGGAGTGGCTAACAAATGAAATTTTCAGAAGTTACCACAAAAATCTGGGCTTGATACTAGATAAGCTTTACCTCTTAGTATTTGCTTCTTCCATTGGACTGTTCACATTGTGTAGTAATTATTTCTTTGTTCCATTCTTGAGAAGAAATCTTGGATCAGGATCAAGATAAAGACCTAGATGCTAGACCTTGTCTCCCATCACAGATGAGGACAAAGTAAAGAAGGAAAAGATGTAAAGAGAACTCTGTTCATTGAGGTCCTACTATGTGCCTGCCAGGCACTGAGCTAAATGCTCTGGGCATGTTCACTCCTTTAAGCCTCAAAGAATACTATGATGTGTGATTTATTATCTCTTTGTCAGGCCCATAGAGTTAAAATTGCATGCCCAAGGACATGCAGAGAATACATGGTGGTGCTAAGACCACACCTGGCCTTGTCTGACTCAAATCCATGAGTCATGAAGTTCTGCCACATTTCCTTTCAAGGAAACAGAATGTAGAAGTATGGAGCGTTCTAGAAACAAAGTAAAAAGACTTCCTGTGCTTTGTGAGACCCTCTCCCCTCCAGGTAATTATTCTTTAACTAGGAGCCATTAGTGCCAGGGACTCCAGCACGTTCCCCACGCCTCAGGGCTTTACCTCACAGAGCCCTAAAACCCCCTCCCCTCTTTTTCTACCCCCTAGCAACAAGCAAGCAAAGGAGAGAGGGACCTCTTTGCTTTTGTGTTACTCCACCCTGTATTTTCCCTATGAAATTGTAATTGTAGTAGAGCACGGGGTCTTTTGCTCAAACTGCTGCATCGTTGTAAGTGGAGACCCTAGTTCGAGCTAGCCAATAAACTTTCCTTTTGCATTTGCATTATTGTATCAGTGGTAAGTTCCTCGTGCTGACACTCCTTTCAAGACCTGGGACCAACATGCTTAGTATCCCAAAAGTGCTAAACCTTTCTCTTCACCACTATTTTATTTTTTTAAGGAGGTTAATGGCCAGAAAAATGAGCAGGTGGAAACTTCCAGATTCTGTTCCATCCTACTTTTCTTAAATATCTCAGTCACTAGCAAAAAGATCTATTTAAAAATCTTGCTCTCAGGACAGATTTTTGAGGAACCAGTTAGATTTTCAAATTTATTAGGGTTCTTTAAGTGGTACTGGCAAAACTGGATATCCATTTCCAGAAAAATGAACCAAGATCCATATCTCTCACCATATAAAAAAAGTAATACAAGATGGATTAATATAAAACCCCAAACCATAAAGATCACCAAAGAGCAAGTAGAAGCAAACTTGGGACTCTCATATATGCTATAAATACACTATCAAACAACTAAAAATGCACAAACAACAGAAGGCAAAATAGATGACTGGAACCTCCTAAAAATTAAATATTTATGTTCATCAAAACTCTTTGCTGAGAGTAAAAAGAGAGGCTATAGACTGGGGAAAAGATTTTGGCAATGATGTATCATACAAGGAAATAATCTCTAAAATTTATAGAAAACCTTAACACCTCGATAACAAAAAAAGACCAACTACCCAATTTAAAAAAAATGGGCAAAGGACATGAATAGACACTGCACCAAAGTAGACATTCAGGCAGCTAACAAACACATGAAGAAATGCTCATGACCATAAGCCATTAAAGAGATGCAAATCAAAACAACAATGAGATGTCTTCTCATCCCACCATTAATAGCAAAATTCAAGAAAATAAAAAACAATAAATGCTATCAATTGTGTGGAGAGACTAGAACTCTCATACACTGCTGGTGGGACTGTAAAATGGTGCAACCAATGTGGAAAACAGTATGGAGCTTCCTTAAAAAGTTGGAAATAGAAATACCATATGATCCAGCAATCCCACAACTAGGTTCATATCCTAGAGAAATAGGAGCTATCACATGAATAGCTATATGCACAGACATGTCCATAGCAGTATTATACAGAATAGCAAAAATATGGAAGCAACCTAAGTGCCCATCAACAGATGAGTGAATAAACTATGGTACTTATGCATGGTGGAATACTATGCAACATCAAAGGATACTGATGAATCTGTGAAACACTTTATAACAGTGAACCTAGAGGACATTATACTGAATGAAATTAGTCAATCAGAAAAGGATCAATATGAGACCACTACTATAAAAAGTCAAGAAAAGACTTACACATAGATAGAATCATTCTTTGAAGGTCACTAGGGGTGGGAGGGAAAAGGAAGGTAAATCATTAACTAGAGGGTAGGTGATATACAATAGGGGAGAGGTCAGTACAAAATGATCAAGATAAAAGAAGACACTGGGAGGAGCCTAAGAATTAAAGGTAACAAAAGTAAATACTATTACATACACAGTCCTTCAATAATAGTACTAACAATAATCTAAGAGTAGATACATAGATAGACATGGAACTTGAACAAGGATGGGAAGGTGAAGGTACTACACCCATGAATATATATACATTTGACAGAGGATATTTCCACATATATATTTATATGTCCTGCAAAGAAATTTGTGAATATAGTTGAGTGTACAAGGGGCAAAGTTATGACAACTGCTTAGCCATAACCAAACACCTTGAGGGAATAAGTCATTGGAAATGGGGGCTCAAGACCATAATCTTGGGGAAACTGAGATAAATTGGCTTTAACATAGTTCACAAAGACAATGTTCTACATCCTACTTTGTTGAGTAGTGACTGGGGTCTTAAAAGCTTGTGAGCAGCTATCTAAGGTGCAATTATTGTCTCTCCCCATCCACAGCAAAGAAGAATATAGAAAATCAAAGATACAAGAAAACAATTAGTCCAAAGAGCTAATAGACCACATGATCTGAGATCTTAGGATCTGGCATTTTGATCTTGAGACCAGAAGAACTAAATGGTACCCAGCTACCATTGCTGACCATTCTGAAAGAGATCACAGTAAGAGGTTCCTGATAGAATGGGAGAAATATGTGGAACAAAACTCAAAATAATAAAAAAGACCAAGTTCACTGATCTGATAGAGACTGGTGGAACCCCTGAGACTTTGGTCCTTAGTCCTGCAAGCCTAGAACTGAATTCACCCCCGTGGTTCAACTTTCAGCCAAAGGACAGGCCCATAAAGTAAACAATGAGGTACGTCCTCATTAGAACAATCAACCATACACAATCAGAAGGGCAGCATTTTCTCAGGGATAAAGCTCAAAAGGCAGGAAGGGATAGGAAAGAAGGACAAAGGGAAATGGTAAACACAGGAAGGAAGTGGAAAGAGTATTGTTACACTGTGATGGTTGCAGTGAATATCACAAAACAGAATGTGTATCAATTGCTGAATGGAAAAGCAATTTGCTCTGTAAACTTTCACCAAAATCATTAAAAAAATGTTGTTGTTGTTGTTAAGTGCCGTCGAGTCGTTTCTGACTCATAGCGACCCCATGCACAGCAGAACAAAACACTGCCCGATCCCACACCAGCCCCACAATCCCTGCTATACTTGAGCCCATCATCGCAGCCACCGTATCAATCCATCTCGTTGAAGGCCTCCCCCTCTTTCGTCAACCCTCCACCCTACCAAGCATGACATCCTTCTCCAGGGAATGGTCCCTTCTTACAACATGACCAAAATAGGTGAGACGAAGTCTGGCCATTCTTGCTCCCAAGGAGCATTCTGGCTGCACTTCCTCCAGGACAGATCTGTTAGTTCTTTTAGCAGTCCACGGTACTTTCAGCATTCTTCGCCAGCACCACAACTCAAAAGCATCAACTCTTTTTCGGTCTTCCCTATTCATTGTCCAGCTCTCACATGCATACCAGGCGATTGGAAATATCATGGCTTGTGTCAGGCGCACCTTAGTCCTCAAGGAGATATCCTTGCTCCTCAGCACTTGAAACAGTTCCTTTGCAGTTGACTTCCCCAATGCTACACGTCGTCTAATGCCCTGACTGCTGCTTCCGTTGGCATCGATTGTTGAACCAAGCAATGTGAATTCCTTGACAACCTCAATCTTCTTCTCTCTATTTATTGTGATGCTGCTCATTGGTCCAGTTGTGAGGATTTTTGTTTTCTTTACGTTGAGATGTAATCCATACTGCAGACTGTATTCTTCAACCTTCATCAGTAGGTGCCTTAAGTCATCCTCACTTTCAGCAAGCAAAGTTGTATCGTCTGCATATCTCAGGTTGTTAAGGATTCTTCCTCCAATCCTGATACCACGTTTTTCTTCATATAGTCCAGCTTCTCGGATTATTTGCTCAGCATATAGATTGAATAAGTGTGGAGAAAGAATACAACCCTGATGCACTCCCTTCTTGATTTTAAACCATGTAGTGTGCCCTTGTTCTGTTCGAACGACAGCCTCCTGGTCAAGGTACAGATTCCTCACGAGTACAATCAAGTGCTCGGGAATTCCCATTCTTCTCAATGTTATCCATAATTTGTCATGATCCACACAATCAAATGCCTTTGCATAGTCAATAAAACACAAGTAAACATCTTTCTGGTATTCTTTGCCTTGAGCCAAGATCCATCTGACAACAGCTATGATATCCCTTGTTCCACGTCCTCTTCTGAATCCGGCTTGAACCTCTGGAAGTTCTCTATCAATATACTGCTGCAAACGTTTCTGAATTATCTTCAGTAAGATCTTACTTGCATGTGATATTAATGATATTGTTCTATAATTTCTACATTCTGTGAAAAATGTATTAGGGTTCTCATGATGCATTCATTAGTACATATGGACATTTTCTGTATTTAATGACTACAAATAAATAGTAATAAAAATTAACTAGTCACTCAGTGGAGCCTTTATGGGTCGATTCTGACTCATAGAGATCCTATTGAACAGAGTAGAACTGCCCCATAGGTTTTCCAAGGCAGTAATCTTTCTGGAAGCAGTCTGTAACATCTTTCTCCCATGGAACAGCTGGAGGGTTTGAACCACCCATTGGTTGGCAGCCGATATCTGTAACCACTCTACCATTAGGGCTCCTTTAACACAGCCAAATACAGATTTCAGGGAGCAATTGACAGTCTAAATCCTTGCCTTCCTCCATTTTAATGAAGAAGTAAATTCATGTGTAAATTTTTTTTGAACATGGGTAAGGTTCATTGAATGACTATTCCTTTCAGGAATCACAAATGCTTCAGCTACAATGTGACTTTTCCATGCCTCTTCATCCCACCCCACCTGAAAAGCTCAAGCTTGGTGTTTTCTGATGTGCACAGGAATAGAGACTAAGGACAGATGGTGAGAGCTAAGTCAAGTACCTCAAGAATCAGAGGCTGTGATTTTTTTTTCATAACTTCTGCTCACATTCCACTGTGTGGAGAAACGCTGCAGAATCCCCTAGATTACACTGCTATGATGAGAGATAAACCCAGCACCTCTCAAGCAACAAGAACAATAGCAAACCAAAAAGGAAAAAGAACTGAGAAGAGATAAAGATATCAAAAAAAAAAAAAAAAACAAACTTACTACTGTCGAGTGGGATCCGACTCATAGAGACCCTTCCTTGGGATTGCAAGGTGGTATCACTACAGAAGTAGATTGCCCAGTGTTCTTTCTGAGGAATGGCTGGTGAGTTTGAACTGCCAGACTGAATAATAAAATACATGAATTAGCAGAGCAGAAGAAAAGAATACAGATATAGACTGGCAAATGTTACATTTATTAATTCTTATCAGTGCCAATATCAAGAAGTACTGGGAAAGCAGGGTCAGTGGGGAGAGTGGCTGAAAGCAGCTATGAAATGTTAGTGTTTTTAGTGCTTCAATAACAAACACCACAAGTGGTTGGCTTTAAAGAATACAAATTCATTTTCTCACAGTTTAGGAGATTAGAGGTCTGAATTCAGGGCACCAGCTTTAGGGGAAGGCTCTCTTTCTGTTCCCTCTGGAGGAAAATCCTGCTCTCAGCTTCTCTAGCAGGCCATCCTTGGAGTTCCTGGGATTATAGATTTGTCTGCTTCCATCATCTTCAGATAGTGTTACTTTTCCCTGTGTCTGTCTTCTTTAGTGACTAATCTACTCTCTTATATCTCAGAATTGATTACTTTTAGACACATCTTATACAGATATGGCCTCATTAACACAATAAGAAAATTCTACTCCCAGATGGAATGACATCCACAGGTATTTTTTGTAGGGGAGTTTTGGTTCTCTAGTGCTGCTATAACAGAAATACCACAAATGTATGGCTTGAATAAATAGTTTAGGAAGCTATAAATCTGAGTTCAAAGTGCCAGCTCTAGGGGTTGGGTGAGGGACCATCAATCTTGGGCTTTAGCTAGGCCTTGTGCTTCCTGCTCACTGAAGCTAGAGGTTTCTTTTAACTCAAACAGCTGCTGGCTGCAGAGGCTGGCAAAGCCAAGGTCAACAAATAAAATAGCACAGTCTTGAAATTAACAAAAGTAATGGCAGGCCACTGATTCAAGTCTTGGAACAATCCTAAGATTGGTAGACAACACGGCAGGCTGCTGAATGAAGACTTGGCTACATGCAGGGTCCAAGCATGCCAAAAAGCTCAGAGACCTTTCTCAAAGCTGTCTTCTTACATAATGGAAGCAGATCACCTCCTTAAGGCAGCTATTCAGCTGCTCTAGTAGATTCCACCATGGAGCTGATTACCAGTCTCATCATGGGGAATAACTACATCCAGCTGCCCAGCTACTCAATACCAGGCCCAGAAAAGCTGACACACAATTTAACTACCACAAGGGTTAGAATTTTTAAGAAATGTTTTTTTGGGATGCAGTTGAATCCATAACAGGTAAGGTGGCGGAGATGCAGACAAAGGAAATGGAGTAAGATCAGCAGTTAGGGATCAATCATAAGAAGTAGAACCAATGACAGCAGACAGCAGAGCCTGGGAAAAGCAAGAAGACATACCAAGTTGAACAGCACAACAAAATAAGAAAAAGAATGATTAGATGTGATCATTTAGTTTAGGAACAAGCTGATATATAAGTCTCATTGACTCCTGAGGTTGCCATCACTGAATTATAGCAAAGTATCATAAATGATACTTAAAATGATGAGACTGAGCCATCAAGAACATTTTAAATTATAAATGTATTATTTTGAAGACTGTAGAGAAGTGTATAATAAATTTTAGCTGGATTTTAATAAAATACTGTTGAAATTCAAGTTTTATCACTGAAAGCATAAACATTCAACTGTGTGCAAATATTACTAGTTCCTCACCATTCCAGGTAAACTGAAAGATAGTCAAAAATCACTTGCAATGTTTCCAGGGAACAGAGATGCTGAAAGTGGGGCCATCTTCCAGGAAAGAACATAGATTCCTATGACTGGATCACAGGCTTCATGGGGAAAAATGGAAGTGGGGTAGAATTGCAATGCCTGGGGTGGGGACAGTGAAGGCATTGGACAATAATATGCCATGAGCTCATCTATTTGTTATTATTATTATTGTTATTTGGGTGAAAGTTTACAAAGCAATCTCATTTTCCATGCAACAGTTCATATGCATTTTGTTTCACAACATTGATTGCAATCCCCATAACGTAAAAGTTCTCTTCCCAGTTCCTCCGTATGGTTACCTTTTCCCTGTGTCCTTCTTTTCTATGCATTCCTACTCTCTGAACTATCTCCCTGTGCAAATACTGCCCTTCTGATCTCCCATGGTTGATTGTTCTAAGGAGTGTACCTACCTGGTGTAAATGTTCCATCTATGTTTTAAACATATAATTCTAGCAAGATACTAAGAAATTGCATTGGGAGAAGAAGTGATGATTAGATAGCAAGGTTGGGACTAGGTTAAGGCAAGTAAGGTACTCATCTTAGTTGCAAAATTTAAGGAAGCCCCCCCCCCACAAAACAATAATCACTATAAATGTTATTTATATGCAATATTTGAAAAATCAAAATCAGTGTAAAAAATCCATGATGAACAAAATATTAAAATTTTAAAGAAAGAATCAGCAGGGGCAGTGGGAACATTCAAGAAAAGCAGGATGATCAGAGAGATGCTTAGGAGGAATCATTAAATCAAAAAATCCAAAGCTTTTGCCATCTAGTTGATTCCGACTCATAGCTACCCTGTGGGACAGAGTAGAAGTGCCCCAAAGGGTTTCCAAGGCTATAAATCTTTACAGAAGAAGACTATCACACCTTTCTCCCTTAGAGTGGCTGTTGGCTTTAAACCACTAACTTTCCGGTTAGCAGCTGAGTACTTAACCACATCAGGGTTCCTTGGATGAAGGATTAGGAGACTGACTAATTTCATGTACACAAAGAGTAATTTAAAAAGTCAAAGATAAAGCTCAAGTTTATAACTCAGGTAGCATTGGCTGTCGCAAACCAAGAGGATTCAGAAGAGAGGTCAGTTTTGATGACACAATGGGTAAGCACTTGGCTGCTAACCCAAATGCCAGTGGTTTGAACCCATCAGTAGCTCCCTAAAAGAAGACCTGGTGATCTTCTCACATAAAGATTACAGTTTAGAAAACCCTACCAAAAAAAAAAAAAACTCACTGCCATCTAGTCATTTCTGACTCATAGCAACCCCCATTGGATTGCCAAGGCTGTAAATCTTTACAGAAGCAGATCACTTCATCTTCCTTTCACAGAGCAGCTAGTGGGTTTGAACTGCTGACCTTCCCATTAGTAGTCAAGTACCTTATCCGCTACACCACTGGCAAAAACCCTATGGGACAGTTCTGCTCTGTTATACAGGATCACCATGAGTCAGAATTGACTTAAAGGAACACAACAACAGCAGCATGATTAATTGTGCTGTGAGTATGTCATGTGTGAGGTATACATGAGATATCAAAGGGGAGCAGCCAACCAATGGCTGGAAAGATAGCTTCAGTGCTGGACAGATGAGTCTGACTGGCTATACACAGTGAGGCATTCTCCCATGTAGGTGCTACTGGAAAATATGTGTATGCAGCAGAGCCTGCCTAGAAACAGATGTACAGAAAGCTGAGATAATGATATTGAACATCATAATGAAAAAACATAGTAACATTTAATGAGGTTTACTATGTGTCATCCACTCTGCTGAGCAGTTTATAAGCATTACCTAATCAACTCTTCTTAATGACTCTGTGTTATTGTTAGCTGTTGCTAGATGTTGTCAAGTTAGTTCCAACTCATAGCAGATGCTATGTACAACAGAACAAAACATTGCCCAGTCCTGTGCCATTTTTACAATTATTGCTATGCTTGAGCCGGTCTTTGCAGCCACTGTCAATTCATCTCATTGAGGTTCTTCCCTTTTTTGCTAACCTTCTACTGCAGGGATTCATCCTTTCTTCTGGCAGTCCATAGTATAGTCAATATTCTTCATGAACACAAAAATTCAAATGCATCAATTCTTCAGTCTTATTCATTGTCCAGCTTTTACATGCATGCAAAACAGTCAAAAATACCATGGCTTGGGGATCGACTTCAAGATGGCGGAATAGGCAGAAAGTCTGCACAGACCCTCTTCAACAAAGACAAGGGAAACCAATTAACACAGACACAGAAGAAAATCCTGGAACCCTGAGCCTTGAAGGGAAGGATATAGAAGTGGACTAAACCCCAACTAGTAGAAGAATTTGCATGAAAATACTAAAAAAGGAGACAGACGGATCTGTGGTCTGGCAGCGATCCTGAGCGGTCCTGACGGCACAGACAGCTTCGAGATTCCTGAATGGTGGTAGGAACTAAGAATTAACCTAAAAATCAGCCCTACCAGCCAGGGGTTGCACAGAGGACTACTCTGGTAGCTGTGGAGTAAAAGGGGAAGCAGCGCTGAAGAGGAAGACCGGCTAAGCTGTGGACTTTTGCCTGTCCAGAGAGTGCTGCCATTTTGAATGTTTACAAGTGACTTGACCATTTTGAATATTTAAAGAGACAGCACTTTCTGAGATTCTAGGGGCTTAAGAAGAGGTTCTGCTTTCCAGTAACCCCAAGGACACTCTGGACCTGCAGGACTGAAAAGGTGCAACATTCCTCTTGTTACTCTTATACCCCACACCCGCTTAGTGAACAGAGGTGTGGCCACCCCCACTCCCACCCACCTTCTGGGCCCGCAGGAACTCCTTCCCAGTTTGTGTGCTCAGACGAAGCCTGGGTACCCTGCCTTGTCCTCTGCCGATTTTTTTCTTTTTCTTTTTCTTTTTTCTGGTGTATAGTTTGCTTGTATTTGTCTGTTTTAAACTGCTATTATTAATAATACTTTTGTCCTTTTTACTATTCTTCCCCTCCCAGGTCATAGTTTAAACCTTTTTTTTCTTTTCCCCGTTCTTGGTTAATTTTTTTTTTTTTAATTTAAATTCTTTTTTTTCCCTCTTTTACTCTCATGGTCAACCCCATTCCTTATCCCCTCCCATTTTTTTCTTCATTATTCTCTTTCTCTACCTTTTTTCTCTTAGTGCCCTATCCCCAGATATTGTAGGTTTTCTGTTTTTTTTTCTTCTTTTCTCCCCTTTTTCTTTTTGGTTAACTGTTCCTGTGTGATTACTGGGTGTACTTTTTGTCCATGTGCTTTTAGTTTTGTGATGGTTATTCAATTGTAATTTTTGTCTAACTGAGTGGGAGACAGCAACAGTCCCCATAAGACACAACTATCCACACCTTCTGCAACTTTACTTACTGAGTGAGAGCCACCACCTCCTTCTCCACCAATAAGCCAATGATAAAAAACCATCAAGAAGAGCCTGAATCACCCTTGGCTGCTCTTCACAAATACTTAACAGAGATCTAAATACAACACCATGATGCCTTGGAGACAACAGACCATCACAGTCCACACAAAGACACAAGATAAAGTGCTAGAAACAAGAGAACAAGGTACAGACCCAGAACACATCCCTCAGGAAGAAGCATTGGAACTCTCTGATAAGGCATTCAAAACAATTATATTTAGGTATCTTCAAAAGATTGAAAGAAAGACCAAGGGGAACACTGACAAAACCCTAGAAGAATTTTGGAAGAAAATACAAGAACAAAATGACAAAATAAATGAAAAATTAGAAATGATTCTAAATCTACAGATAGAAATCC
>NW_006921794.1:326182-327400 GCF_000298275.1 Orycteropus afer afer
AAAGCTTTACCTCATCCATATGAGTAAGGATGGATTTACTCTGATGATGTAGCTCTTTCCCAGTCCTATTTTGAGAGCCTTCTAACCTAACCAGACTAGTCATAAAGTTATACCATAATGTATCAGACAGTGTTTCTTTGCTATTCATAAGGTTTTCCCTGGCCAATTCTTTGAGAAATGGATGGCCTCTTCCTTTTTCCTAGTCTGTCTCAGTCTGTAAGCTGGGCTGATACTTACGTACCATGTGCATCCCACTGGGTTTGATACACCAGTGGCTTCAGCCTCAAGATTCACATCAACACATCACCATGGTAGGACAAACTGACAGACAAGTTTGTCTCCCTGTTGGAAACCTCTCACACCACCTTACCTGGGTCTCTGCAGCTGACTTCTCCTCTGTCCTTGTTCCTGGGCCTTTTAATCCCTTTTCTCCTGCTCTCCCACCCTGCTGCTTTGAGTTGCCTGAATTCCCCCTCCTCACCTGGATTCCTGCAGCTGACATTATGCTGAGTGAAATAAGTCAATCACAAAAGGACAAATATTGTATTATTCCATTATTGTAAAAGTCAAGGAAATATTTATCTATGGAAGGACATTTTCTTTGTTGGTTACCAGGGGTGGGAGAGGTGGGGAAGGAACACTGTTTGATAGAGATAAGTAATGATTTGGATGAAGAGAAGGGCAATGTACCAAACATGAGTGATCAATATAGTGGCATTGAGGAAGAGAAAGACATAGAGAGGTACATGGGACATACAGACAACCATGATGAACCCCTTTGCACATATAGTACAGCGTTGTCAGTGAAGGCAAACATGGGTATATGGGTTGATAGATGGGTGGACAGGCTGAACTATTAAGTATGTCTATGAAGGTGGGAGTGTACCCAAGAACATGTATAGGATTGGCAGACAATGGTCCTATAACTTTGTGTGTATCATCTGAATTCCCAGGTGTATAGTAGAGCTGACAAGGGGCAAGGTTGTAGTCACTGCTTGGTCACAGCCAGCTACCCAGATGGACCAAGTAGTTGAACCTGTGGGTTTGGGACCATAGTCACAGGGGACATCAAGCTCAATTGGCATTACATATTACACAAAACATTGCTCCACCTCCTACTGTGGCGAGTAGCAACTGGGATCTTAAAAGCTACCAAGCTGCCATCTAGATGCAACAATGGGTCTCTCCTCATCCAGAGCAAAGAGTAATGAAGAAAAT
>NW_006921794.1:328110-351790 GCF_000298275.1 Orycteropus afer afer
GGCAGTGGGTTTTTTTTGAGTTTTTATGCAACAATAAGGATTAGTTAGCCAGGAAAAACATTCTGGGCTTATACCTCTCTAAGCTTTGGTTTCTTCTGTAAAATCCTGTGGGGTTGATGTGATGATTAAATGATGTAATGTAAATAAAGCTCATAACATAGTGTTGGGCACATGATATTGTTGTGAGGTGCCAACGAGTCAGTCCCAACTCAGAGCAATGTTATGCACAACACAATAAAACATTGTCTATTCCTGCATGCACACACACACACACACACACACACACAAGAAAATACCATGGCTTGAGTCAGGTGAACTTTAATAGTCAAAGTGATATCTTTGCTCTTTAACAGTTTAAAAAAGGTCTTTTGCAGCAGATTTGCCCAGTACAATGCATTGTTTAATTTCTTAACTGCTGCTTCCATGAGTGTTGACTGTTGATCCACATAAAATGAAATCCTTGACCATGTCAATCTTTTCTCCATTTATCATGATGTTCCTTATTGGTTAAGTTGTGAGGATCTTTGTTTTCTTTATTTTGAGATGGGATCCATATTGACAGGTATAGTCTTTTCTCTTCATCAGAACGTGTTTCAAGTCTTCTTCACTTTCAGCAAGCAAGATTGTGTCATCTGCATTTCACAGGTTATTAATGAGCCTTCCTCCAATCCTGATGCCACTTTCTTCTTCATATAATCCAGCTTCTCAGACTATTCGTTCAGCATACATATTGAACAAGTATGGTGAAATGATGAATCTTGATGCACACTTTCCTGATTTTTAAACCATGCACTATCCCCTTGTTCTGTTCGAATGCCTGACTGCTCTTTGGTCAATGTACAAGTTCCTCATGTGCAAAATTAAGCATTCTTCACAATATTTGCCCATAATTTGTTATGATCTACACAATGGAATTCTTTTGCCTAGTTAATAAAACACAGGGAAACATCTTTCTGATGTTATAATTATTACATTCAAAATCAGTATTATTATCACCCTAAAAACAAGTGCAAAAAATTAGATGAGGGAAAGGACCTTTGAGGAGGTTGAATTAGCCAGAATTTGAGCTCAATAAGTAAATGGGGAAACTAAGATTTAAACTCATGTTGTCTGAAGAGAAGACAAAGGCAGCTTGGCTTGGGAGAGCATGGGCTAGAGTTTGAATTCCTGCTCCATGGTTTGAAAGCTATGTGATCTTAGTCAGTATTTCTAACCTCCCAGTGCCTCTCTTTTCTCATCTGTAAAATGAGTATATCAATGCCTCCCTCACAGGATTGCTGTGGGGTTGAGACAGAAAATGTGAATTGCCTGGCACATGCAGGAGAAGGAAGTAATGATTGCAGTCATTAGGAATACTCCAGATTCATGCAAAAGTTTAAAGGATAATAGAGGAGGAATTCCTGGGTAGTGCAAATGGTTGAGCACTCAGCTTCTAACCAAAAGGTGGGAGGTTTGAGTACACTCAGAAGCACATCAGAAGAAAACCTGGTTATCTACTTCTAAACAATCAGCCACTGAAAACCCTATGGAGCACAGTCCTACTCTGACATACATGGGATCACCGTGAGTTGGAATTGGTTTGCTGGGAAATGGTAGTGGAGAGGAGTCTAAGAAGAAGAACATTATGATGAGGTAAGGACAGAACCACAAGAGATAGAATCAGAGAAAGGAAAGAAGGTCAACATAACAGTGTTTGGTTGATATAGTAGTCATTGGTATCTTTAGCAAAAGTATGGAAGGTTTGGTGGCATGATGGGACAGAAGTAGATAATGAGGAAAGAGAGATAATGAATGAACACAACTCTTCCTGAAAGATTGGCTATGAAGGGGAGGAAAGGGAGGGATGTTGTTAAGAGATGCAGAAGTGAAGAAGAGCACTCCCCCTCACATCCCACCACCCCTCAAGATGGGAGAAGTTAGAACAGTTCCACTCACTAAGAGGGGAGTCCATGGGAAATGAAAAAAAAAAAAAAAAAAGAAGTCTAAAATTAGTGATGACTAGCCACCTACTCTTTTACAATGATTTAACTCATTTCAACATCCTTTTAAACCCAGTGAAACATGCAGTCTCACTGCAATCACAATAATCTTGTAAAGAAGATAGATAAGTAGAATCACCAAATTATAGATATTGAAATGAATATTCTGGAAATTAGATATAGGTTGAAAAATTATTAATGTAGAAAGTTAAAGAGATTCTCCCATCACCCAGCTATTGGGCAGAATCAAAGTAATGGGCTGATTCTCTAAGACTGTGATGAGAGAGAAAAGCTTGTTCATACTTTCAGGGACTGCTTCTACATGTAAGTTACCTGTAGGTGAGGGTGGATGAGGAAGGAGAAAGTGAGTATGTCAGAAGGGAGGCTTTTAGCCACTCCTCTGACAACATCTTAAACCAGTAGAAAGATGTCTTCAAAGGGGTTAAAGTTTCCCTTTGCACTAAAAATATACTATCACAAGAAAACCTACAGATTGGGAGAAAAAATTGAGGAACTGTATATCCAACAAGGGTCTAATATCCAAAATATATATTTAAAAAGCCATACAACTTAACAGCAAAAAGACAAACAACCCAATTAACAAAAAATAGGCAAAGGACTTGAACAGATACAAAAAGGATCTTCAAATGACCAACAAATACATAAAAAGATACTCAATGTTATTAACCAATAAGGAGATGCAAATCAAAACCTCAATGAGATATCAGCTCATTTCCAGTAGAATAGCAATGATCTCCCCAACTAAAAGAAAAAAGAAAGGAAGAAAGAAAGAAAAACTAGAGGTGTTCTTGTGGTGTAGTGCCTAAGGTATTTGCTAACCAGAAGCCTGGCGGTTCATATCCACCCACCACTCGCCACTCCTCAGAAGGAAGGTTGGGAAATCTACTTCGGTAGTGATAGCACCTCGGAAACCCAAGGAGGGGTCGCTGTGAGTCGGATCTGACTCCATGGCAGTGAGTTTGGTTTGGTTTTGGTTGGAAAGCTGGTGGATAAATTGGAGCCCTCATTATTGCTGGATAGAATGTAAAATGGTACAGCTATTGTGGACTGTATGGCACTGGACTGCTAACCAGAAGGCTGGTGGTTCAAACCCACCAGCCACTCCTCGGAAGGAAGGTTGGGCATTCCTACTTCCGTAGTGATACTGCCTCGGAAACCCAAGGAGGGGTCGCTATGAGTCGGGGCCAACTCAATGGCAAATAACAACAACAACAACATTGTGGACTGAGGGAGCTCTGGTAGTATAGTGGCTAAGGCACTTGGCTGCTAACCAGAAGGCTGGTGGTTCAAACCCACCAGCCACTCCTTGGAAGGAAGATGGGGTAATCTACAAATGGATAAATAAAATATGTCCATTAACATACGGTAGGATATTACTTAGTCATAAAGAGAAATGAAGTCCTAATTCATGCCACGTGGATGAACATTGTGCTGAGCTAAAAAAGGCAGTCACAAAAAGATAAATATTATATGGTATCACTTATATGACATAAGAAAATATATGGATAACAAACATTATTAGTGGTTACCAAGGGTGGAAAGATGGGGAAATGTGGGGAAGTTTTTGCTTAGGGTGCACTGAATTTAATTGTTGTGTTAATTGTTGTGAAATTATTTGAAAAAGGATAGCAAGAAGAATGTAATGAGAGTCACTAAATCATACATGTAGAAATTTACTATTTGGCATATATTTTGATGTGTATATTTTCACCCCAATAAATTAAAAAATAAAAAACATACCTGCAAAGAATATGTTAAGACTTGTGGAATTTTATTGAGAGATTGAGAGAGTTGGAATTGGCTTAAGTGATTTTGCTCTTCTGGAGACGTGCCTATATGGGGCTTGGTAATGTTTGGATTATACACGAGTGGCAGATGGTGGCACCAGACTTGAGTCCAGGTCTTCAGATGCAGAGCCAGCACCCTATCTACCAAATCATGTGCTTTTTTTCCCCCCACAAGCAAGACTTTCAGGCTCCAGAAGTAATATTAAAAAAAAATAATAATTTAATTTGAAGATTCCAAACTCAACTCCACTGAGGATCACAAAGAAAGCTTCCACAGGATGAAAGTTAGAGATAATTTGCATAATGCTAGCTAGATGAAAAAGACTTTTATTTCATTAGAGTTACTTAATAATTATTGCTATGAGTCGGGGCCGACTCAACGGCACATAACAACAACAACAACAACAATAATTATTGAGTGATGGATGTCACACAGAATTTGGGGAAGCAGGAGGGCGTTGTTCAGAGAAAATAAACGAAGGCTAAATTTAAACTGTTCATCAAGATGACCCAAACTCTAAGCTGTTCATGCTAGAATAGAATTAGATTCATCATCATGTACCTGACATGCCCTCTGGAAAGTGTGTTAACCATTTTATATAAGAAGTGGCATTTCGGACAGGTTCATTCATTTACATACTTGTGATTTCATTTGCATATATTTTATTGTACTGTTCTCTGGAAATGTATTCACTTATTTCTAGTCCCTCCTTTAAATTCCTTACACCTTCTACAGGACTTTGGCACTACAACAGACTATATATTGAGGAAAACATTCTGGTAAGAAAACAAAACAACTCTGGAGCTTCTACATTAAATCATCAGAAAATATTGACTTTGTCAGAATTTCATTTTACTTGAATCCACAATTAATACCCTGGAAGAAGCAGTCAAGAAATCAAATGATGTATTGCACTGGGAAAATCTGCTGCAAAAGACCTCTTTAACGTGTAAAAAAGTAAAGATGTCATGCTGTGGACTAGGGTACACCTGACCCAAGCCATGGTATTTTCAATTGCTTCATATTCATGTGAAAGACGAACAATGAATAAAGAAGATCAAACAAGAATTGATGTCTTTGAATTATGGCATTGGCAAAGGATATTGAATATACCATGGGCTGCCAGAAGAATGAACAAATCTGTTTTTTAAAAAGTACAACCAGAATGTTTCTTATAAGTGAGGATGTCTAGACTTCATCTCATGAACTTTGGACATGTTATCAGGAAGGACCAGTCCCTGGAAGGACATCATGCTTGGCAAATTAAGGGGTCAAGGCCGATGAGATGGACTGACATGGTAGCAACCACAAAGGGTTCAAACATTGCAGTAATTGTAAGAATATCACTGAGTGGGAATCAACTTGATGTTTTCAATCAGTCATCAGAACTGTCCTTTTTTTCCTTTATAGTCCTCTATTTTTTATTCCCACTGCATCTTCCTAGACCAAAGACTTCTTATCAATTAGCCTGTTTCTTGGTGTCCCTGCAAGGTGTAAATGGTTAATGTTTGCAGTTCTTAACTGATGGGTTAACAATTTGAGCCCTCTCACAGGAACCTTAGAAAAAAAGAGCCAATAAACTGCTTGCAACAAACCAGCCATTGTAAACCCTAAGGAGCATAGATTTGCTCTGACATACATGGCATAGACATGAGTCAGATTCTACAGGATGACAACTATTTGTTTAAAGTGGTTTCATGGTCTCCAATCAAAACCACCCAATTCAATCTATTTCCTGATTTCTGAATACTTTCTCTAAAACTTACACAGTGCTCAGTGACCTTCATAGCAATTCAATGGCACTTTTACATTACTAGACTAATTACATTCCAAATTCTTAACTTCTGCCATTGAGAAAAGGCCAAAAATTAACAGCTATGAGTATTTATAGCCTTCTCCACTTTGCCACTAAAGAAAACTAAGACTTCTCTAGCTCTGTTTCTTCCCTCCTTCTATTATTCAGAACTATTGAGTCCTTGACAGCTCACTTCTCTGTTGGAACAATGAAGGAAAAAAAATAGAAAAGCAAGAACAGAGGACTGCAAATTTTCGTTTGGGTTTCCTTTGGAGAAAGGGTTAAAGAGCTTTTGGAGAAATGGCTGAGTAAAGTCTGGGCAGCTTTGCTGCTCTCAAGTCAAGTGACTTGAGAGCAGCAAAGCTAAAATGGAGAAAAGGACTGAGGTCAGATTCTGGAACAGAAACCTAAGCTAAGGACTTAAGGAAAAAAAAAGCCATGGAGAGAAATTGAGCATATTAGCTAGAATATTAATATGGCTGCCTTAATAGTGACCAATATAATAGTGTCATAAACAATATAAAAGTTTTATTTTTCTCACAAGAAAACCTGGTTGAAGGCTGGTTGAGAAAGTTTTGAAAAGGGCCCAGGTTCCTTTCATCTTGTTGCTCCCACAACAGTTGTCCTTTTCTTTAAGATCAAATTTGGCTCATCCCCTCTGTATCCATATTCCAATCCACTGGAGAAAGGAAGAGTCAGTGGACAGTATGGGGCTTTGTTCTAATAGCAGAAACTCTGACCTGCACAAAAGTCTCTGTTCCCATTCCATTGGCCACAACATTGTCAGATGGCCATATCTAGCTGCAAGGGAAGCTGTAAAATAGTCTCTAGGTTGCCAATCATGTGCTCAGTCATACCTTAGGGCAGTATGTTACTGTTATGGATTGAATTGTGTCCCTACAAAATATGTGGTAGAATCCTAATCCTTATGCCTCTAGATGTTTTCCTATTTAGAAACAGAGTTAGTGAAGCTATATCAGCGCAGGTATGTTCTAAACCTAATAATTTCTGAGTAATACAGAGAGAAGATTACATACACAAGCATACAGACACAAGGGGAGGACAGATGGTCTATATGGTGATGTAGGCAGATGTATCTACAACACCTAGAACTCCACAGATTGTCTTCTAGTAGAAAGCGAAATAGAAAAGGATCTCCCCTTATAGCCACATCCTGAATTCAGACTTCTAACTTCCTAAACTGTGAGAAAATAAATTTCCGTTGTTTAACACACACACCCCACACACACGCACACATACACTTGTGGTGGTATTTCTCTTATAGCAGCACTAGTTGACTAAGAAGGAGCTCTGGTGGCCCAATGATTAAGCACTTGGCTGCTAATGAAAGATTGGTGGTATGAACCTATGCAGAAGCTGTGCAGGAGAAAGACATGGTGATTTTCTTCTATGAAGACTGTGGCCTAGAAATCCCTATGGAGCAGTTCTGCTTCATCACATGGCATCCTGAGTCAAAATCTAATAGACAGCACCCAGCAACAACAGCAATAACTAAGTTGTTAAAATGAAGAACAAAAACAATTAGCAAGTGTTGCACTCAGTTAAAAAAGCAGAAGATTCCAAATCTTAGTAAGCTTGAGCAGCATATACAGAGTCTGAAGGCTAATCTGAGTTCAGAGGCTAGTGAGAGTGGTCATTTCTGAGGGAAGCAAGGGGGTAGAAAGGAGAGTTTATAGGATTAATCTGCATATTTGGCATGATCTGGTGGCATAGTGCTTAAGGCACTTGACTACTAACCAGAAGGCTGGTGGTTCAAACCCACCAGCCACTCCTCAGAAGGAAGATGGAGCAATCTACTTCCATAGAGATTTGTTGTTGCTTTTATGTAATTGAGTCAGACCCAACTCATAGCGACCCCTCCTTGGGTTTCCGAGGCAGTATCACTACGGAAGTAGATTGCCCAACCTTCCTTCCAAGGAGTGGCTGGTGGATTTGAACCGCCAGCCTTCTGATTAGCAGTCAAGTGCCTTAGGCACTATGCTACCAGAGCTACCACCTCAGAAACCTAAGGAAGGGTTGCTATGAGTCGAATGGAGTTTTGTTTTTCTGGTTATGACAGGACATTTTCTCAGGTGCTGTCTGGCCTATAAGTGTGTCTTTGATTCAGGGGTTGGGAAATTTGTTCTGTAAGAGACAGATAAAAAAATATTTTAGGATTTTGGGCCCTACATCTCAATTACAGCTACTCAACTCTGTCATCAGAGTGTGAAAGCAGCCTAAACAATATGCAAACAAACAAGAATGGTTGTGTCCAAATAAAATTTCATCTACAGAAATATGTGCTGGGCCAGATTTGACCTGTGGGTTATATTTTGCTGATTCCTACTATAGTCTTTTGCTTTAAAAGTTCTTCAAATTGACAACTTGAAAGATTAGATAGGAAAATTAGAGGGCAGTGAGTTTATATTAATGAGGAAGGAACAATTCAGAAAAGGAGGGTGAGAATGGTTGCATGACTTAAAGAATGTAATCAATGTCACTGAATTGTACATGTAGAAACTGTTGAATCGATGTACGTTCTGCTGTGTATATTCTGGACAACAACAAATAAAATATATTTTGAAAAAGTACAGTTCTTTGAACCTACAATTTGACCCCATCAAACATGATCCTTCCATCTATTATTCACTTACCAATTTATTTAAATGAGTGCATTCTAGGTGAGGCCCTGGGATACAAAGGAAAATAAGAGATATCAACCCCCAAAAAGGTCAAACCCACTGCTGTCAAATTGATTCTGACTCACATCAACCGTACAAAGCAGAGTAGAAGTTCCTTTTCTCGTTTCTAACATTGTAAATCTTTACAGAAACGGACTGCCTCAGAGAGGCTGGTGAGTTTGAATCACCAGTCTTTCAGTTAGCAGCTGACCACTTAACCACTGTGCCACCAAAGTTCCTCCAAAGTAAGAGGCAATGACCAAAAATAGGGAGGTTATTTTCTAAGAAGGAGACATTTTTAAGGAAGTCATTTCAGAATACCATGGTCGTTTGTATAATAGACATATGGTACAAATTCCATAGGAACACAAGAGAAGGAGTACCAAAGTTTGCCTTGTGGTTAAAGAAGGCTTCTCAGAGCCCTGAGTATGACCAGAAAATGGTTGGACAACAAGGAGGGGGGATTTAAAGTGGAGGTAACATGTTCACAAACACAGGGAATGAGAATTTAGCATGTTTAGGACATGGTGGCACAGGTTAAGTGCTCAGAGACTAACCTAAAGTTTGGCTATTCCGTGGGAGCGAAAGGTGGTAGTCAGCTTCCATAAAGATGGAAACTTTGGAAGCTCTGTGGGGCAGTTCTACCCTGTCCTATAAGATTGCTATGAGTTGGAATAGACTCCTCGATAGCAGTGAGTTTCAGATGCTGCAAATACTTCAGTAGAAGGCAGACTTCAAGGAGAAAGTGCAAAGACTCAGAAACTCCAGTTACAAAGGGCTGTCTATAAGTCATTCCAAGGAATTTTGCTTTTCTTATAGATAATGGGGAGCCTTTGAAAAACATATTGAACCAGGTTGTAATGTGGTCCGTGTGAGTATTAGAGAGATCCCTCCTGCAAGAGCATGTGCCATTGGTAGGAGAGAACAGAGACTAGATTAGGGGCGCCAATAAAAGGGAAAGAGGGCCTGAAATTAGTTGCTAGTGGTGGAAAGGGGAAATAAGGAATAGGCTCAAGAGAGTTTCAGAAGCACAAGAAGATATAAATCATTGCTTTATCGGAAACAAATTGTGTAGAATGAGGAGAAAATCAGGATGATCCACAGTGCTATGAATTGAATTGCATATCCCCAAAATGTGTGTTCAAATCCTAACTGCTGCACTTGTAATTATGATCCAGTTTTAAAGTAGGCTGTTATGCTAATGAAGTCATACAGGAGTAACGCACCCACTGACATTGAGTCAATTTCAACTTGTAGCAATCTCCATTGGGTTTCCAAGGCACTAAGTCTTTATGGAAGTAGCTTGCCCTGTCTTCCTTCCATGGAACGGCTGGTGAGTTTGAACCTCCAACCTTCAGGTTACCAGTCAAATGCCAGACACTGCACACAAGAGCTCCTTTACACGGGAGTAAGGTGATCCTATCTCTAATCACTCAGAGTTACAAAAAAGAGCAGAATAGATACAGAGACACACACAGGGAGGAAGAAGAAGACAGATGACAGACAGAGATGCATCTACAAGCCCAGGAACACCAAGGATTTCTTGCAGATACTAAAAGCTGGAATAGACAGCCATGCCCTGAATTCTGACTGCTAGACTCCTAAACTGTGAGAAAATAATGTTTGTTCTTCAAATACATCCATTTGCGGTATTTCTGTTATGGCAGCACTAGGTAACCAAGGGGAGTTCTGGTGCTGTAGTGCCTAAGGCATTTGACTGCTAACCAGAAGGCTGGAGGTTCAAACCCATAAGCCCTTCCTTGGAAGAAAGATTGGGCAATCTACTTCTGTAGAGGTACTGTCTTGGAAACCCAAGGAGAGGTCACTATGAGTTGGACTGACTCGACAGCAGTGTGTTTGGGCTTATTTTGGTTTTAGGTAACTAAGACACACAGGATTCTGACTTGGGTAATGAGGACTAACTTTTGGGCAATATGTGCTTAATATACTTGTGATGAATCCAAGTGGAGTCTGCTACTAGGACTACTATTACTACTACTATGAAGTTGCATATTTGTGTCTGTTCATGTCTATTACTTGGAAGAAAGTATGACTCTGAAAAGATCCTTCTGTTTATTTGACTAATTACTTAGATTCTGTTATGTTCCAGAAAACACAAAACACTAAGCATGGACAAATACAGAAGTAAGGGCAAATTCAAAACATGGACATGAAATATGAAATGAAACCAAAGTTTTCCCATGCTAACTGAAAATTTCAAATTTTGCACCTGAAATTCCTTATAGCCAATGTGAAGAATGAGGCAGTTGCTGGAGTCACAGGGTCTATAGGGTAGACAATCAATTATTCAGGAGAAGTTAGTTAGTCAGGTTATTAGTATTTGAGATTTCTCTGTAATATGATGACAAACTTTTCCAAACAACATCCCTACAATAAATAAAATGCATTTCACTGGACTGTTTGTGGTTTGGGTCTAAAAAGAATAAAACTAAAGTAAATTTGTACAAGAATGATTTTATATGGGTTTAGTTTTCTCAACTCATCTATCATCTTCATAAATCCCAAAGTCAATGACTCTGACAGGAGTTTTGACACAGAAAGACCTGAACAAGATGGAATCCATATGACATTCGGGTCTTAGATTGTGCACCATCTATGAAACCATTCCTCTTTAGTGACTGTTGTCTTAAAAAAGGAAATATTCTTCTTATTTTATGAATTATGCTTAACTTTATTCCTTTGTGTTTGTATGTTTAAGTGGTTTTGCTGAAGGAGGTCAATCAACATGATAGCTCAAGTATTTTCTATGTTACTAGGTTTAGGTCAGAAAAAAAAAAAATCTTGCTCACGGTACAAATAGATTTCAGAATACTGTTCCTGTGAGCCATTATCTAGAACATGAGAACAGACACATATAGAGCCATTATTATTCAGGACTTTTTCCTGCCTCAGAAAAAAAAAATGGTTAGCAGAGTAAACTTAAACTTCGAAATAGAAGAGGAACAGATTAGTTAAATTAGGATATTTTTGCCCATTTTCTCCTTAAAAAGAACTTCTCTCGACTTCTAGTAAGATGGCAGAATAGGCAGAAAAGCTATACAGACCCTCTTCAACAAAGAAAAGAGAGACCAATTGACAGAGATACAGAAGATAATCATGGAGCCCTGAGGTTTGAAAAGAAATATACCGAAGTGGATTAGACACCAACTAGTGGAAAAACCTGAATGAAAACAATCATTACTGAGATGGTCGCAACAGTGGACTGTCAGCTACTCTGATGGGACCAACAGCCTGAATATTTCCAAGTAGTGTTGGGACTTGAGAATTGACCTAAAGATCAACTCTGGTCACCAAGGGCTGGAAGGATGACTGCACTGGTGGCCTATGACTAGGAGGGAGACAACCTGAGGTGTGGACTTTCGGTTGCCCAGAGGATGCAGCCATTTTAATTGTTTACAAGTGGTGGCCATTTTGGATATTTAAAGTGACCGAGGGTGCAAACATTTTGAATGTTTACAAGCGGTGGCCATTTTGGATTTTAAAGTGACAGCATTCTCATTCAGATTCTAGGGACCTAAGAATAGGCTCTGTTTGCCAAGGATGGCAGGGAGCATACTGGAGGCTGACAACGGGAAAGGAGACAGGTGGAGTGTATAAGTGCTGCCAACTAGTGAATAGAGGAGCCTAACAGAGCCCTGCTTGTGTAGATAACATCCAAACAAAACAAAGAAAATAAAAATAGAGGGCAAGTCACTCCAACATACAATCACCAATTAAACATAAACACAAAAACATCACAATGTGTCAGAGACAACAGAGCATCATAGTCCACACAAAAAAGTAAGGTGAAGCAGGAGAAACAAGGGCTGGGGATACAGACCCAAAACACATCCCTGAGGAAGATGAAGCATTGGAATTCCCTGATAAGGAATTCAGAAGAATGATATTTAGGTACCATCAACAAATTAAGAGACAGATCAAGGAAAACACTGAAAAAATTGAGGAAAACACAGACAAAACCCTAGAACAATTTCAAAAGACAATACAAGAACAAAATGACAAAATAAATGAAAAACTAGAAATGATACAAAATCTACAGACAGAAATCCAGAACATTAATACTAAATTTTCAGAAATAGATAATACACTGAATGGGTGGGAGTAGAATTGAGTCAATGGAAGACAGAATTAGTGAGATTGAAGGCAAATACCTGAATACTTCTTTGGAAAGGGATCAATGAGAAAAAAGATTGAAACAAAATGAAGAAAGCCTAAGGTTCATGTGGGATACCATCAAAAGTAATAACCTACATGTAATCAGGATTCCAGAACAGGAAGAGAAAAATAAAACCACAGAAAAAATTGTTGAAGATTTGTTGGAAGACAATTTTCTTGGTGTGATGAAAGATGAGAATATGTCCATTCAAGAAGTAAATGAACCCCAAACAGAAAGACCCAAAAGAAAATTACCAAGACATATCATCATCAAACTAATCAAAACCAAAGACAAATAAAGAATCCTGAAAGCAGCATGGGAAAAACAAAAAGTTACCTATAAGGGCCAAAAAATAAGAGTAAGCTTGTATTTCTCAACAAAAACCATACAGGTGAGGAGACAATGGAATGGTATATATAAAACCCTGAAAGAGAAAAATTTCCAACTAAGAATTATATACCCAGAAAAACTCTCCCTCAAATATGATGGTGAAATTAGGACATTTCCAGATAAGCTGAAATTAAGGGAAGGTGTTAAAACCAGAACAACCTTAAAAAAAATGCTAAAGGGAGTCCTTTGTACAGAGAGCCTACAATAGCAAACAACAACTGACCATTAACACACATGAATACACAACCCAGAAACCAACTCAGCTATGGAAGTATCCAAAGTAAATAAGCCCACAAGATTATAAACAGGCAATCAGAGACATCAATTGACAAATGAAGACAGCTACAAACCAAAAAGAGGGGAAAAATTTGTGTAGTTACAGAACTTCTAAATGGTAAGGAAGTCAAGACAATTACAAGATAGAATGGGCTGTTCTGAACTTGGAAGAAAATTATAAATCACAGGAAACCTCAAAGAAAAATGATAAACCTTTACATCAAAATAAAAAAGAGGACCAGCACCAATATTTAGCAAGTACTAAAACAATAGTAATGAAGGAAGTGATATAATCCATAAACAAAATGAGCTCAGCACAGAAAATTATATGGAACAAAGAAATTAACACCTCAAAAAAGCACATAACTAAATGACAGCAACAAATTCATACTTGTTGATAACTACGTATCTGACAAGGGACTTATCTCTAAAATTTATAGAAAATTTCAACATCTCAACAACAAAAAGATTAACAATCCAATTTATAAACAGGCAAAAGACATAAATAGACACTTCACCAAAGAGGATATTCAGGTGGCCAGCAAATACATGAAGAAATGCTCACAATCATTAGCCATCATAGAGATGCAAATTGAAACAACAATGAGATACCATCTCACCCCAGGACTAGTGGCAAAGTTCAACAAGACAGAAAATAAATGCTGGTGAGGATGTGGAGAGGTTGGGACTATCATACACTGCTGATGGGACTGTAAAAATGATACAACCACTGTGGAAAACAGTATGGTGATTCCCTAAAAAGCTGGAATTAGAAATACCATTTGACCCAAAAATCCCATTACTAGGTACATATCCTAAAGAAGTGAGAGCCAGGACAAGAACAGATATATGCATACCCATGTTCATTACAGCAGTATTTAAAACAGCAAAAACATGGAAACAACCTACATGCCCATCAACAGAAGAATGGATAACTAAACTGTGGTACATACACACAATGGAATACTATGCAACACTAAAAAATAATGTAGAATCTACAAAACACTGTATAACATGGATAAACTTGGAGGACATTATGCTGGATGAAATAAGTCAATCACAGAAGGACAAAACATGGTATTGCTCCATTATTGTAAAAAGTCAAGGAAAGGTTTATATATGGAAGGAAATGTTCTTTGTTGGTTTCCAGGTGTGGAAGGGGAGGGGAGGGAACAGTGCAAAAAAATAAACAAATAAATAAATGCATTGACCCATGTCACTTTAGTTTTGTGTATTTCACTGTACATAAATTATATTTCAATAAAATGCATTAAAAAAAAAAAAAAGAACTTCTCTCAATACTATGTTCCATCACCTTGACTATCCTGATTTTATTCAGGGCTTCAAACTGGTACTTCCAAGTTTAGCATGGCCAAAAAAGTGAAACTGGAATGGACTCAAATTTGTACAATGTGGCTGAACTGGAACAATAACTGGAATGGGAAATATTCTGGGTCAACGTCCTCCTAGAAACTTAATCTCCTTCTTAGAAAACTAAGGCAGCATTCATGTTGCACAGGAACTAAATTTCTTGAACGGCAGAGTCAGAGACATGGTGCCCTGCTCAAAGATGGCAGCTGACTGCACTACTTTGAATATGTGTCACTCTCCACAACCCTGGAAATAATCCAGTCTCCCACATCAAGTTTCTGAAAGGGCTCACTGTGCTTTTTCCAAGTCTCCCATACCAGGGCTTCAACTCATAATTTTTCCTTTCTGGTTATTGTTCCCCTTGACCCAAATTTAAAAAATTTAAGTCTGTCTCAATTTCACTTCATCAGCTATAACTGAACCTGTTCAAATCAGTTCAAAGCCTTAGTTTTATTATTTATCTAAGCAGAGTCAAACTCTTTATGTAAAAATATCCTTAGTATAGTTCAGTAGCCTGCATTTTTTATATATATATAATTATACTTTGACTTTTCATAACCAAGCGATTCTGTGAATTCAGTTGGTAAAGAGAACAGGAGTTGAGGGGAATATTCAGAAAATTATGCTTAGAGTGTTATATATGGATATAACAGAGATTTTCTTCTAGCTTACCACTTACTAGTTGCCATCGAGTTGATTCTGACTCATAGTGACCCCACGTGTATCCGAATAGAGCTATGGTCCACAGGGCTGTCAACGGCTGTTTTTTTGAAAGAAGATCACCTGGAATTTTTTCTGAGTCACCTCAGGTGGACTTGAACCTCCAATCTTCTGGTTAGCAGCCAAGCACGTTAAACATTTGTATCACCCAGGTACTCTTAGGTTAGACTCTGTCTTAGTCAGCCAGTGCTGCCATAACAGAAGTACCACAAGTAGATGGCTTTAACAAACAGAAATTAATTTTCTCATAATTTAGGAGCTGGAAGACCAAATTCAGGGCACTGACTCTAGGGAAAGATTTTCTGTCTCTGTTGGCTCTGGAGGAAAGTCTTTTTCTCTTCAACTTCTGTTTCCTGGTTCCTTGGAGATTTCCATGTGGCTTGCCATCTATTTTCTCCCATCTCTGTTTTGTTTAATCAGCTCCTTTTACATCTTGTAAGAGGTTAGCTCAACATACACCCTACATAAAACCTGCTCATTAACAAAACAAAGACAGTGCATTCCCAAATGGGATGATAACCACAGGCATAGAGGTTAGGATTTACAATAGATATTTTGAGGGGACACGATTTAATCCATAACAGACTCCTAATATCTAGATTAGACTTCTAATATTTTTTCTCATAAAATTTTTATTTCTACTTATCAATGCAGGAGCTCTTCTAAGCTCACTTTTGAGATCATCTTAAGATTCTGCTCTGTAAACTATAATATACAAAAAAAAAAAAAGATCAAAACATAAATATATAGTATTGTGAATAATCATTAGCAGACACTCAAGTAAACCAATACCCAGATCAAGAAATAAGATATTTCCAAAATTCTAGAAACACCCCCACACACCTCCATGTCTCTTCCCATCACCATCTTCCCCATCCCAACTTAATCATGACCTTCACTTTATGCATAGCAATTACGCATCCCTAAATATAGTTTACTTTTAAGTCTTTGAACTTTTTATAAATGGAGTCATATAATACATACACTTTTGTGTATGGTTTCTTGCACTCAAAGTTATTTATTTATTTATTTTTAAATAAACATTATCCATGATATTGTGTGGTATAACTCATTTATTTTCATTGTTCTATATTATTCCATTGTCTATATAAACCACAAGATTGTTCCCAGTTTAAAGCTTTTATTGTCTCCGCTCCATTTTTTCAGATACTCTTATTGCTCTTCTTTTCTTGTTCTTCATTCTTTTCCAAAATAGGTTTGAAAGAGGAGACAATGAGATTTCACTTATTGATAACCATTACAAAATTTTTTGAGAAAATTATCTTCAATGAAATTATTTGGACAAACTCACCTTTTGATCAAATGTGATTCATGTAAAAGTGCCATGTAAATGGTAAAGCACTGTGAAAATGCTGAGTATTATTTCTTCTGTATTATAGTTTTTATACTTTTAAAACCAAGTTGATTAGTTACCTAATATTAGTGAATGCATCTGATATCAGGCATTGTGTGCTAGCTAATTCATGCAAATCTCTATTAAGTAGGAGCTGTTACTATCTCCATTTTATAGATGAGGAAACTGAAGCACAGAAGTTGAGTCCCTTATCCACAGACATACAGCTATTAAGTAATTCATCTAGAATTTGACCTAGATGATTGGACTTCAGAATTCTCTCTTAACTGTAACAATAAAGTGCCTAAAGGAAGACCAAACATGGGGGAGAAAAGCTAGAACTTATATGTTTATGATTGAGTAATGTCTGCAATGGGAGCTCTGGTGGTGTAGTGCTAAGGCATTTAACTACTAACCAGAAGGCTGGCGGTTCAAATCCACCAGCCGGTCCTCGAAAGGAAGATCAGGCAATCTACTTCTGTAGAGATACTGCCTCAGAAGCCCAAGGAGGGGTCGTTATGAGTGGAATTGACTCGATGGTAGTGATTTTTTTTTTTTTTAATGTCTGCAAGGTCATATACCATGTAATTTTGATCAAAATTGTATTTCCTGACACATTGACACAGCCACAATACCCTGTGTCAGCACAGAAGAGGACATGGACATTGGCTTCTCTGCAGCTTGATTGTTGTTGTTAGTTGCTACAGAGTCAACTCCAGCTCATGGTGACCCTATGTGTTACTGAATAGAACCATCCTCCATAAAGTTTGAAATGGATAGATCACCAGGCCTTTTTCCCAAGGCATATCTGGATGGATTCGAACTACCAATCTTTTGGTTAGCAGTTGAGCATTTAAATGTACTACTCTATAGCTTGATAAGACTGTTTTATTCTCCCACTGGGTTGAGTCCTGCACAAATATAAAGCTTCTGTAAATGACTTCAAACACAGACACACAGCCATGCTGAACAGTCATGACTCCCCGGCAGTTGAGATATGCTTGAACATGGTCACAGCCCTCTGTCATTCTGAAGGAGCAGCAAAGTGATAAGATAAACAGCAGTGACAACCTAGGCGGAGACATTTCATTCCATGAGAAATCGTCAATGCCTGTCATAGGACCTGGCACCTCACCAGAACTTCAGAGATGGTTAGTAAATGAGCGAGGTTAAAAAAATACTAAACTGGTTGGACTGGTTTTCATGAAATTGAATCCTATCACTGTTAGGGAGAATAATTAGAATGTCATTCTGAGCAAAGCCCTGATGTCCATGCTTCCTTTCTTATAAAAAAAAACAAAACTCACTGCCATCGAGTTGATTCTGACTCATAGCGACTTCCTTTGGGTGTCTGAGATGGTACATCTTTATGGTGGTAGATTGCCACATCATCCCTGCTTCCTCATCAGGCACCTTTTATTCTTCAGAACCTGCTGTAGACACACGTAGAAGCTTCCAGGGCTCCTGCCAAGCATTTGTTTGCAGTTGTACAGACACAGCTGTGAATATGTGGCATTGTTTTCTCGTATCCGAAAAAGCAAGGCAGTCAATTAAAATCCTAATTTATTTATATATCTACTCTTTTTCGTCAATTGAATCTCTTTCAGAAGAGTTCCATTAATATGATTTATCACAATAAACAGCATGGTTCCTGTTTAATTGATTTATCTTTCTTTCCTTATAAAAATGTCCCTGTGTTTCTGTTCTGCACCAACTTTTATTGTCCTTTTCATCCCCAGATCTTTGTTACCATTGATAATTTCTACAGGGACTAGATGTTTTTTACAGTCTGCATCTTAAATCACTCATTTTCTCATTTTCCAAGTGCTGACTATTACCATCCCCTTGCATTTACTGAAATTAGCATGGGTTTGAAATCATTAGTCAAAAAGAAAGGATGCTTTTTAAAAGAAGCTTCCTGCTGTTCTTTGTGGATGAAACAGTTGACGTTTTGTTAAGAGATTTTTAGCTGACTTTAATTCCCTAGCTTTAATGTATTCTTAACAGTTCTCAATGGAATGGTTTGTCTTAAATGGAAGTGTATCTATGGTAGCAGAGTTATATCCTGTCTTTAAAATGGATCATTTCATTGCACACATGCTATAGAATCTTGAATTTCGCCTTTACTCATCTCAATTTCTTTACTAAAAATGACTCTGTTGCTCCAAATTCCTACATCAATGGGTTGGATATATCAAATTGTAGTAGTAATTGTTCATAAGTACATATTTTATAACATGTACTAATAGAGTAATAAAATATATTGCAATAACAATATGCTCTGCCTGATAGAATTTCATCATGAGGCTCCATTAACACATTCAGCTGATATCAGCTTTTGAAAATGCTTTTCGCTGCGATGCAAGGGAAATATTTTTTATAAGTGAACAGAGAAAAAAGAATTCAAATAGACATTTCTAGGAAGGCTGCATAGAATTAAAAAATACAGACACAGAAAGGGTTTCTGATTAATGAGTTTAATATCTCAGGCATTTTTGACAACTCTTGACACTCTGACTCCGTTTGTTATGATTAAGTGTCAACGAATTGGTGCCAACTTGTAGCAGCGCTACATACAACAGAACAAAACACTGTCCAGTCCTGTGCCATCCTCACAATCTTTGCTATGATTGAGCCTATCATTACAGCTGTGCCACTGGGTCAATCCATCTCATTGAGGGTCTTCCCCTTTTTTGTTGACATACTTTATCAAGCATGATATCCTTCTCCAAGTACTGGTCCTTGGCTCCTTAGTGTTGCTCCCTCTACTTTGATATCACTCCGATCTTTAACCTCTTATTGTCTATCTGCAGGCTGCCCTCCTGAATGAAACTGCTTTTCTAAGGTCACCATAGGCTCTGAATTGCCAACCCCAGTGGCCTTATTTTCATCTTTATCTTCCTTATGGAGGCATTGTTGTTAGTTGCCATCTGAGTTGGCTCCAACTTACAGTGATCCCATGTACCACAGAATGAAATGTTACCTAGTCCTGTGCCATTTTCACAACTGTGCTTGAGTCTGTTGTTGAGTTACTGTGTATTTTGGGTGTCTTCCAACCAATGGGCCTCATCTTCCACCCCTGTATGGCTCTGTTGGATCCATAAGGTTTTCATTGGCTAATTTCTGGAACTAAACTGCCGGACCTTTCTTTATACCAAAACAATTGTCATCGAGTCGATTCTGACTCACAGCAACCCCCGTCAGTTTTCCAAGGTGGTAAATGAAATAGATTGACCAGTCTTCCTTCCGCAGAGTGGCTAATAGCTTTGAACTGCCAACCTTCTGGTTAGCAGTCAAATGCCTTAGACAATGCATCCCAGAGCTACTCATAGTTTGCCTTAACTTGGAAGTTCCGCTGAAACCTATCCACCATGGGTGCCCCTGCTGGTATTTGAAACACTGATGGCATAACTTCCATCATCACAGCAACACACAAGCCACCATAGTACAACAAAGTGCCAAATGGGTGGTGGCATGCATACATTGTTGTAGTTATTGGACACTGTCAAATCAATTCCAACTTATAGTGACCTGTGTAATAGAGTCACTGGGGCTTTCTCCCATGGAGCTGCTGAGTAGGTTCAAATCTCCAACTTCTTGGTTAGCAGCTGAGTGCTTAACAGTTATGCCTCCAAGGGACTCTGAACTATTGAGATAAACCTCTGACTTCTTTCCCTTATTCCTTCCTCATCTTCTCTGATTTGTCCTGTACAGTATTGGAAATTAGTCCTCAACATGTTCCACTTCAATCTTCTAATAAAAAGTATTCCAGTGGCTGGCTTTTTATTTTCTGTCAATCAAAGTTTATTATAGTTTCCCCAACGCCAAATAGGGAGTTCTGGTGGCTAGTGCCTAGGGCATTTGACTGCCAACTAGAAGTCTGGTGGTTCAAACCCCCTAGCCACTCTTTGGAAGGAAGATTGGGCAATCTACTTCCACAGTGATACCACCTTGGAAACCCAAGGAGTGGTTGCTATGAGTTGGATCCAACTCAACGGCAGTGAGTTTTTTTTTGTTGTTGTTGTTTTGTTTAATGCCAAATAGAAACTTCTTGTTTTCCCCTATCAATTGTCCTCTGTACTTGAGCCAAATCTAACTGCTTATACAAAAAACAAAAAACAAAAAACAAAACTCACTGCCATTGAGTTGCATCCAACTCATAGCAACCACTCCTTGGGTTTCCAAGGTGGTATCACTGTGGCAGTAGATTGCCCAATCTTCCTTCTGAAGAGTGCCTGGTTGGTTTGAACTGCCAGCCTTCTGGTTAGCAGTCAAATGCCTTAGGCACTACGCTACCAGAGTTCCCAACTGCTTATAAGCATAATAATTAATGAATACATATTATTCCCACTAGCCCTCAAGTACTGCAAATATATGACCATGGAAATGAAAAAATAGCTAAACAAGAATCACTTACTATAGCTGCCTCATCATGATACATCAAACTATAAAACTATAATTCATTCTTTACTTGTTTCAGTTATGTAGGTTCTCCTATGAATTACACTAAATTCTGAAATGACTTCTTTTTTTTTTTTTGCAGAAAAGAATTTGACATTTTGAAACTTAACACTTAACTTTCTTTCCCCAAAATTAAAAATCATCTTATTTAATTGTACATATGTTCTCTTGATCTTTTGTTTTCTTTAAAATTGCATTTTTGGTAAAACTTTACCCAGAAAATTAGATTCCCATTTAACAATTTCTATACATATTGTTCAGTGATATTGTTTACATTTTTCACAATGTGCCAGCATTCTCATAATTCCCATTCTAGTTGTTCTGTCTCTATTAATCTAACTTCCCTGCCCTCCTTCTACCTTCTCATCTTTACTTTAGAGTAAATCACATAGATTTATTATTTAAAGGAGCACAGTACTCACAGGTGATACTGTTTATTTTATGAGTCAATCTATTATTTAGCTAAAAGGTGACCTCCAGGAATGGGTTCAGTTCCAAGTTTAAATGGAATTGCAGGGTGATAGTCTTAAGAGATTCTCTAATCTCTACCAGTCCAGTAAGTCTATCCATTTTTAGAAATTTGAAGTTTGTTCTACATTTTTCTCCTTTTGTATCTGGGACCATCTATTGTGCCCCTGGGCAGAATGATTGTTAATGGTAGCTGGGCACCATCTAGTTGTTCTAGTCTCAAGACAGATGAGGAGGTATCTCACGTGAGCTAATATATTATGACTGAATATACCTGCAGCACACATAAGCATGAAGAAACATGCCTACAAATACACCTGTAAATGCATACTCATATGCTTTCATGTATTTTTCTATACACATACATGAATACATATCTACCTATGTGATCACACACATATTTTTTTGGTTGTCTTTCCTGTCTCTTGATACTAATTATCTGTTTGTCTGGCTTCATGCACTTCCTAAAATTTCCATCATCTTGGCCACACACTATTTGACATACATCTCAGTTTTTTTTGGCTCCCTGCTCTTTCAGTTGGAAAATGGAGCCATATTCTATACCTAACATCTGCCTTTCAGTCTACTTTGATATATGGCAACCCCATGTGTGTCAGAGTAAAACTGTCCTCCATAGAGTTTACAATGACTGATTGTTCAGAAGTAGACCACCAGGTCTTTCTTCTAAGGCACCTCTGGGTGGACTTGAACTTCCAACCTTTAATTTAGCAGCCTAGCACATTAACCTTTTGCACCACTCATGCACTCCACATTCTATGCCTATTACCTGTCTTTTACAGTACTCTCTCCCCTTCCTATCTTAGATATGCTCCACACAGTTCCCTTGATTCATGGGATTTTGCCCTTTGTTCTTGTCTAACTTACATAAATACATAATGCAACATATAATAAATGAACTTGTTGAACTTAAAGGTGTATTTGCAATGATCTGATTTTATTTTCCTTATAGAATGCTGCAGGAGCCCTGATAGCACAATGGTTAAATGCTAACCTTCTACTGAAAGGTAGCTTGAACCTATCAGCCACTCTGCAGGTAAAAGATGAGGCAGTCTGCTTCCATGAAAATTACAGCCTTGGAAACCCTATGGGGCTGTTCTACTCTGTCCTATAGGGTCGTTGTGAGTTGGAATCAACTCAACTGCAATGGGTTTGGGATTTCATATGGAATGTTAGGCTTCTGAAATATTGCTAACATTCTGTATGATATCTTGTTAATTATTTTAATTATTTCCTTGACTCAACAGTTTTCAAAAATTTTATTGAGATGAAATATATGGGAGCTCTGGTAGCATAGTGCCTTAGGCATTTGGCTGCTAACAAGAAGGCTGGTGGCTCAAACCCACCAGCTCCTCAGAAGGAAGGTTGGGCAATCTACTTCCATAGTGACACTGCCTCAGAAACCCAGGGAGAGGTGGCTATGAGTTGAGTACAACTCGAAGGCATGTAACAATGACAACAACAACAAAATATATATAATGTAAAATTTTCCATTTTAACCATTTTTAAATGTAAATCAGTGACATTAATTACATTCACAGAATTGTGTGATTTTCTATTTTCAAAACTTTTTTCTTCCCTTCACTCAAAAAAGAAACCCAGTCCTCCTTAGCCAATAACTCTTCATTCCCCCTCTCTCCAGTCCCTGGTGACCACTAAGCTGCTGTGGTATCTATGCATTTGCCTATTCTGGGTAATTCATAATAAATTAGATCAAACAATATTTGTCTTTTTGTGTTTGACTTACCTCATTCAGCATGATGTTTTCAAGATCCATTCATATCATTCTATATATCAGAACTTCATATGTCTTTATGGTTGAATAATATTCCCTTGTATAGCTATATCACATTTTATTTATCCATTCATGGACACTTGGCTTGTTTCCACCTCTTGGCTATTGTGAACAATGCTACAGTGAACATTGGTATACAGGTATCTGTTTGAGTTCCTGCTTTCAATTATTTCAGGTACATACCCAGGAGTAGAATTGCTGGGTTATATGGTAATTGTGTGTTTAACTTTTTGAGGAACTGTTGAACTGGTTTTTTTTTTTTTTTTTTTTTTTTTCAATTTACATTCTTCTTTTATATTATTTTTAAAGTAGGGAATTTCTTCCTCCAGGTCTCTGTTTTTAAATAGGTCCTCAGATAGTTGACCTCAGGTCTACCATGCTCCATT
>NW_006921794.1:352045-355725 GCF_000298275.1 Orycteropus afer afer
CACCAACCTTTGAGTTAGCAGTTGAATGCATGAGTTTCCAATAGCTACAGGAATTTCCTGTACTCCTGACCTGACTGAATCCATTGTGGAGCTAGCATGGTAAGATAGCTCTAATATGGAGAAAAATGAATGACAATTCTCCAGAGGCAGACAGGCGATTGATTTCCAACATGGGGATTGATTACATTTCAAGCAACTGACTGTAATTTAGGGGGAAAGCAGAGTCAATGAGGCTGATATAATGGTTTCCTTTACTAGAGCTGATGCAATTAGCAACTCATTTTAACTGCAAAAATGCAAGAACTCTTGCACATGCTCCTTTGGCCTTCATCACAAGATAGGAAATGATAGGGAAAGTTAAAATAAGGTTCATTTTGGTGGAAGTTATGCTAGTCTAGGAAGAAGAAATCATGTTAGTGATTTAGCTAATGAGTTATAACATACCTGTAGTTAGAACTGACTTTTGAATAAGAGTAATTAAATGGGGTGATTGAGGGTTATTATGATGTTACTTACCCCACACCAAATGTCTCTCCTATCATGTGGCTGTTTACCCTTAAATGTTTGCCAACAGAAATTTAGTTTGTTAGTCTTAAAGTATTCTGACTATTAAGGTTAAGGTTGCTCCTTAAATACAAAGAGTTATGGATTGAATTGTGTCCCCTAAAAAGGTATGTTAATACTTCCTAATCCTAATCCCAGGCACTGGTGAACATGACCCTGTAAATTTTAGTAAACATAAATAGTAGCTTGGATGCTATTCCTCAGATTCTGATTCACTGGGACGAGACCTTGCAGTCTGTGTTCTCTTTAAGCATCTTCAGTGAGTCTGATAGAGGTGGTACCTGTCTTTGTTGTTGTTGTTGTTAGGTGCCGTCAAGCTGGCTCTGACTCATAGTGACCCTATATACAACGGAATGAAACACTGCCTGGTCCTGTGCCAGCCTCCCAATCCTTGTTATACCTAAGTCCTTCATTGCAACCACTGTGTCAATCCACTGTGTTATCTAGGTGGCGTAAAAGGTTAATGCACTCAGATGCTAACCAAAAGGTTGGAGATTCAAGTCTACATAAAGGTGCCATGGAAGGAAGGCTTGGTGATCTACTTTTGAAAAATCACCCATTGAAGGCCCTATAGAGAATAGTTCTACTCTGACTCATGTAGGGTCTTCATGATTTGAGGTCAACTCTGTGTTAACTGTTTTGTTCTTTAATTTCCTACGGCCTCCATAGCCTAGTACCACAAAGTGAATGGCTTTGAAGGACAGAAATGTATCATCTCACTGCTCTGGTAGCTAGAAGTCCAAATCAAGGTAATGGCAGTGTTGACTCCTGAGGGCTCTGAGAAAGAAACTGCACCATATCTTTCTGGTGTCTCCCAGCAATCTTTGGACATTCCTCAGCTTGCATCTGCCTCCATAGTCATATGTTCATCTTCTTTTGGTCTAACTGTCTGTGTCTATACTCATTTTTTATCAGGTACCACTCAGATGGGATTAGGATCCACCCTGTTATTATTGTGGTTGTGTGTCATTGAGTTGATTCTGACTCATACTGACCACCACATATGACAGAGTAGAACTGCCTCATAGAGTTTCCTAGGCTGTGGTGGTATAGTGCCTAAGGCATTTGACTGCTAACCAGAAGGCTGGCAGTTCATACCCACCAGCCACTCCTCAGAAGAAAGACTGGGAAATCTACTTCAGTACAGATACCACCTCAGAAACCCAAGGAGGGGTTGTTATGAGTTGAATTGACTCAACAGCAGTGAGAGTTTGAATCTTTACAGGAGCAGATTCCAATGCATTTTCTCTGCATCACAGGGTGGGTTTGAACCACCAAATTTTTGGTTAGCAGCCGAATGCTTAACCATTGCACCACCATGCTCCTTGCAGAATCAACCGTTCTCCACCTATTTCCAAACAAAGTCTAGTTCTCAGGTACCAGAAGTTAGGACTTTAATATAGGGAACAATTGAACCTATAACACGTAGTATATGGGTTGTATTTTGAAAAATACCATCCTAAAGATATATATTACACATGAATTACATATAAATTACTAAATGTCTTAAGTTTATCTGATGTCATTTTCCACCCGAACAGTACATTGAAGGATTACAACACAAAACAGCTAAGCTTCAAGAGAGGGTCACTGCAGGAAGAAAACATGCAGCATGAGGCGGTTGTCTGAGAGGACAGGCTCAGACTAGCTGTCTCTACAGGGAGGACTGATTGAGTGATCAGAGATCAGCATAACTGTGTTGGGTATATGTGGAGGGCAGCAGGGTGAGGCCTTAGGTGGGACTATCTGGGATTCATTCTCAGAGTTGTATACAAATGAGTGTATGTGCTATCTTAGATGCTACACTCCCATTACCCTACTTCTGGCTTTGATAGATAGCTTCTGAAATGAGTACCAATGGTCTCCATTTTCTTTTCACATCTTTGCATAATCCTTGCCTTTGTGTGTGGTTGATTTGCTTCTAATGAGAAAGATAGCAAAAGGGACAGCACTTCCAAAATTAAGTTATAAAACATGTGACTTCTGTCTTGCTCACATTCTCCCTCTTGTGCTCTCTTTTTTGCTAACTCTGAGGAAGCAAGCCACCATTTGTAAGCTTCACTATGGAAATGCCTGTGTGGCAGGGAACTGAGGCCAACCTCTAACCAACAGTCAGTGAAGAACTGACACCTCAGTCCAACTCCCCCAAAGAAATGAGTTCTTCCAACAACTATGTGTGTAAACTTGGAAGTGGATCCATCCTCAATCAAATCTTCAGATGAGACCACAGCCACAGCCTGCCCCTTGATTGCAGCTCTGTGAGAGACCTTGAGCCATAGGACCCAGATAATGAATGCATGCTCAGATCCCTGACTGAAGAAACATTGAGAAAATAATAGTTTTTGTTTTAAATCATTATGTTTTGAAGTAATTTTTAATGTGACAATAGATAACTAATACAGTGCATAAAGATTTTGCTAGTGGTGATAGTGTTAGGGGAAAAATGTTGTTCACTGATATTGAAAACAATGTAAATGAGAAAGTTGGGAAGTTACTGAAGAAACACTAAATCCATGTCAGTTTTATCCATGGGTGCTTCATCCTACAAGGATTTCTTCTTCTTTTTCTTTCTCCTTCTTCCTTCTTCCTTCACCCTCCTTCCTCTTCCTCCTCCTCCTCCTTTCTGTCCTCTTCCAAGCCCTCTCTTCTCTCAAAGTAAGTTGGAGAGTTGCTTTATTAGGGTCAACTGCTAAACTTTAAAATGCTTTCTATTAAACCTACGAGATGATTGCCATCACCACCCCCATTTCTACCATGACACTTTTCCCTGAGATTTGCCAGTATTCCCAGTAAAATAAATAAGTAAATAAAAGGTTATTTAACTAATAGTGACAAAATCATTCTTACATCCAAATTCTTCTTAGTTCAACAGCCACAGTCTCTGGAATAGTGAAAATTTTAAAGTTGGACAATATAAAGTGTTGTCGAGGATGTAGAGAATGTAGAACTCCTATGCAAAATGACGCAGCAATTTTGGAAAACAGTATAACTGTAAAAAGTATAACTCTACCAGATGACCCAGCAATCATAATCTTAGGTATGCAAACACAACCCCTGCCGTGGAGTTGGATCTGACTCATAGCAACCCCTCCATGGGTTTCTGAGGCAGTATCACT
>NW_006921794.1:356115-359243 GCF_000298275.1 Orycteropus afer afer
GATGTTACCAAACCACGCAGCAGGCCATTAATTCAAGTCTATTGTAAGTCCCAAGGTCAGCAGAGCATGGCAGGCTGCTGAACAATGACATGGCTACATGCAGGGTCCAAGTGTGCCATAAGCTAGAGACTATCCCCAAGGCTTCTGCTTATATACAGGAAGCAGACCACATCCTAAAGGCAGCCACTCAGCTGCTTATGGTAGATCCCACCATGGAGTTGATTGTCAGTCTCATCATGGGGAATAACTACCACCAGCTGCCCAGCCACTCAACCAGGCCCAGCCAAGTTGACATACAAATTTAACTACCACAGCTGCTGTGATAAAAATACCACAAATGTGGTTTTAAAGAACAGACATTTGTTTCCTCACAGTACAAATTAAGGGTGTAACTTTAGGGAGAGGTTCTTCTTTGTCTATTTCAGCTTCTGATAGCTGGAAATCCTTGGAGATGCTGGCCTTATAGATCCATCTGCTATATATGTCTGCCTTCATATGGCCCCCCTCCCTCCCATGTGTGTCTCTGTGTCAATTCTGCACTTTTTATTATAACTCAGAAGTGATTATGTTTATGACCCATCCTATTCTGCTATGACCTCTGTGATATTGTTGTTGTTGTTATTTGCCAAGGTTATATGTCAACTTTGTTGGCCTGGTTGAGTGGCTGGGCAGATGGAGGTAGTTATTCCCCCAGGTGAGATTGGTAATTAATTCCATGGTGGAATCCACCGGAGCAGCTAAGTAGCTGCTTTAGGAATGTGGGCTACTTCAGGGATATAAGAAGCAACTTTAAAGAAAGTCTCCAGCTTTTTGGTATGCTTAAACCCTGCATGTAGCCAAGTTGTTGTTCAGCAGCTTGACATGCCCTGCTGATCTTGGGACTTCTTCTGGACTTGAATTAGTGGTCTGTCTTGTTGTTTGGTAACATTAGGACTGTGCCTTTTTACTTGTTAACCTTGGGTTTGTCGGCCTCAGCAGCCAGCAGCTGTCTCAGTGAAGAAAAGCTCCCAGCTTCAGTGGGCCAGAAGCAGGAAGCAGAGCTGAAGCCCAAGGTTGAGGGGATTTCACCCAACTCCTAGAGCCTGGCACCTTGAACTCAGGCTTCTAGCCTCCAAAATTATAAGACAATAAACTCTTCTTTGTTAAAGCCATCCCATTTGCGGTATTTCTGTTAGAGCAGCACAAAATAAAATAAAATTCACTGCTGTAGAGTCAGATGCAACTCATAGCAACCCCTCTTTGGGTTTCCTAAGTGGTATCTCTGCAGCAGTAGGTTGCCCAACCTTCCTTTTGAGGAGCGGCTGGTGGGTTTGAACCACCAGCCTTCTGGTTAACAGTCAAATGACTTAGCCACTACATCACCAGAGCTCCTAGGTAACTAAAACACTATCATTTACATAACAACAACAACAAAAAAAAACTATTTCCAAACAGGGTCATGCTTACAGGGACCAAAACAAACCAGTTGCCATTGTGTTAGTTCCTTCTCGTGTTGTTGTAGAGTAACTGCATTCTATAGGATTTTCAAGGCTGTGATCTTTTGGAAGCAAATGTCTAGGCCTTTCTGTGATCAGCATCTCTGGCTGTGTCTGAATCACCACCTTTTAGTTAGTAGTTGAGGAGTCATCATTTGCATCACCCAATACTTCTCTTACAGATAGATACAAGGGTTAGGATCTCAACACATATTTAGGCAGTACGCAATTCAACCCATAACATATCTGTGATAGTTAAGGTAGTGTGTCAACTTGGCTGCACCATAATTCTCAGTGGTTTGTTGTTGTTGTTGTTATGTGCCATCGAGTCAGCCTCAACTCATAGCGACCCCTCCTTGGGTTTCTGAGGCAGTAGCACCATGGAAGTAGATTGCCCAAACTTCCTTCCAAAGACACTGCACAGCTACCTGTGGCAGGTGACTGCCTTAGGCCTGAGGCCATCCCCTAGGGCCCTCAGTAGTTTAGCATTTATGATATAGTCATCCCCCATGATGAGATCTGCTATAATGTAATCACTTCCATAATGAGATGTGCTATGAACAGCCAATCCAAAGGAGTTTCCTCAGAGGTGGGTCCTGCTTCCAATATATATACATATGGATGTCCTGGCAAAGATCACTGGATTTTTGCATCTCGCTCATATCATTTGGACTTGAACCTGCTGTATTGCCTGGCAATGTTGGGATTGTTGCCTTTGCAGCCTGTGAGCCAACAGTCTGCCTTTTTACGGACTGATTCTGGATTCATCAGCCTTCAAATATAGCAGCTTGATGTATTGCCTGCTGACCTTGGGTTCATCAGCCCCTGCAACTAGGTGAGTCAGGAGAAACCTCCAGCTTGAAGTCTGACCTATGGACTTGGTATTTCCCAACCTCTACAACAGTGTGAACCATTTCCTTGAGGTAAATTTCTCTCTGTCTCTCTGTCTCTCTCTCTCTGTGTACACACACACACACACAAAAGCCTTACTACCATCAAGTCGATTCTGACTCATAGTGACCCCCATTGGGTTTCTAAGTCTGTACATCTTTATAGAAGCATGCTGCCTCAGCTTTCCTACATGGAGTGGCTAGTGGGTCCAAACCACTGATCTTTTGTTAGCAGCCGAATGCTTTAACCACACCACCAGAGCTCCTTTATATATACGTATAAGCATCACTTGTTTTGCTTCTTTATAGAACCCAGCCTAAGACAGTATCTAGCTAAGAAAATAAAATTTTATATTCACACAAACACTTGTATTCAAATCTTTATAGCAGCTTTAGTCATAATAGCCAAAAGCTATATAACCATACAATGGAAAGCTATACAGCAATAAAAAGGAAAAACACTACTGATACATACAATATTGATAACCTCAATGGTATCATGGTAAGGGAAGAGGTAAGACACAAAAGACAGTGATTCCAATTTTATAAAATTGCATAAAATGCAAAACTATAGTGATAGAAAGGAAATCAGTGATTACTAGGGTCAAAATGTGGGGGGAAAAGATAAACTGCAAAAGGATATGAGGAGGAGGCAGGGCAAGATGGTGGACTAGGCAGAAGGATTGCACAGACCCTCTTCAACAAAGAAAAGGGAAACCAATTAACACAGACACAGAAGATAATCTTGGACCCCTGAGCCTTG
>NW_006921794.1:366253-390184 GCF_000298275.1 Orycteropus afer afer
TTTTGAGGTAAAGGAAATGTCCTACATATTGCACTTTGAATAAGTGAATTTTATTAGATGTAAGTTATAGCTCAATAATTTTTTTTTTAAAAAAAAGAAAATCTCTAGTGGTCAAATAAATAGTAGGATTAAAGTAATTTGAGTTCTGTTTCTTCATCTTTACAATGATGTTACAATCATTGTTCATTTCAAGTTCACCATTTAAGTGTACAAATATGTAGTATTATAGTAATTAGACATATGAATTCAGTCTTTGTATCTTGGGACCCAGTTCTATAAAAATGTGTTAATTTGAAGCTTAAATATGTTATTAAAACTCAACAGTAACCTCAACAATTGTTTATAACTTACATCAGGCATTGTTTAGAATTGTCGTCTCATAGTGATGATAAAAAGCAGATCAAATTTTGTTAGCTTTATTATTATTTTAAAATTCTTTATATATATTTCCTAACTCCTTGGAAGGAAGGTTGGGCAATCTACTTCCGTAGTGATACTGCCTCAGCAGCCCAAGGAGGGGTCGCTATGAGTTGGGCTGACTTGAGGCACACAGCAACAAAAACAACAATGTTTATAGGCAAAGTGGTGGTCCAAACAGTTAAGCATTCAGCTTCTAAACAAAAGGTTGGCAGTTCAAACCCACCCAGTAGCTTCACAGGAGAAAGAATTGGCAGTCTACTCCCTTAAAGATTACAGCCTAGAAAACTCTGTGAGGCAAGTATGTCACATGGGGTCTTTAGGAGTCAAAATCAAATCAACAGCACCTAACAACAACATTTTCTGCACCTGAGATGGGTAGCTCTCACCTCTTGCCTTAGGGGCTCCAGAATAGCACAAAATCGTAGACCAGTCTGACCTGGAGAATCTTTAAAAACTCCACTATTTTTCATCAAATATTATTAATTGCCTATCATGGACCAAGTGCTCTTCTGGGTAAAGGAATTTCAGTATAAATGGTTGCTCCTTTTGAGTTTAAGTTCTGATGATGTGTATTGACATTGTGAGGGCAATACGATCTCAACAGGTCAAAGTAGTGTTGTTGCTAGGTGCCACTGAGTCAGCTCCAACTCACAGCAACCCTGTGTGCAACAGAACGAAACACTGTCCATTCCTGTGCCAGCCTCACAATCCTTGCTATACCTGAGCCCATCCTTGCAGCCACTGTATAAATTCATCTCATCTAGGGCCTTCCCCTTTTTTGCTGACCCTCTACTTTACCATGCATGATAGATATCCTTCTCCAGGGAATGGTCCCTTCTGACAACATTCTGACAACATGACCAAAGTAGATGAGATGAAGTCTGGATATTCTCACTTCCAAGGAGAATTCCAGCTGCACTTCTCCCAGGACAAATTTGCTTGTTCTTCTGGCAGTCCATAGTACTTTCAGTATTCTTTGCCAACACCACAACTCAAAAGCATCAACTCTTCTCCTGTCTTCCTTATTCATTGTCCAGCTTTCACATGCAAATGAGGCTATTGAAAACACCAGGGCTTGGATTAGGTGCACCTTAGTTTTCAAAGAGACATCTTTGCTCTTCAGCACTTTAAAGAAGTCTTTTGCAGCAAATTTGCCCACTGCAATAAATACATCGTCTGATTTCTTGACTGCTGCTTCTGTTGGTGTTGATTGTGGAACCAAATAATACTAAATCTTTCACAACTTCAATCTTTTCTCCATTTATTCTAGTCCTGTTTATTGGTCCAGTTGTGAGGATTTTACTTTTTTTATGTTGAGGTGTAATCCATACTGCAGAATGTAGTCTTTAAGCTTCATCAATAAGTGCTTCAAGTCATCTCCAAAGTAGTAAACTGTCCTAAAAGTTGCAGGTTGTCCTTTGTTCACCTTTGATCATCTTTTGTAGTGTCCATCCAAGTCACTACAATTATTGTACCTCTAAGCTCTAGAACGTGTGTTTTGTTTCTTTTTAGAATTTCTATCTCTATGCTTAATTTTCTTAATTTTTTCCTACATTATTTTCTTGATTTCTCTTAATTTTCTGTCCATATTTTCCTTTAGTTCTTTGATCATGTCTAAAACAGTTATTTTAAAATTTGTAACTAGTAGGCACAACTTAAGATCTTCCTCAAGGTTGGCGTCTGTTGCCTTCTTTTGTTCCTGAATGGGCCATCTTTCCCTCTTCCTCTTATGTTTCATTGAGTGCTTTGTTATGGCACCACAGCCAATAACATTCCTTATAAGCTTTGGATTTGGAGCTGAAGAGAGGGGTCATTATATTCTCAGAAGAAAGAACTGAGTCAGCAAGTGGGAACTTTTGCACCAACCTAGATATTTTTGTCCTTCTCATGAAACTGTGACATTCATCTGCCAATCAGCCCTTAAAAGTTCCCATCTGAAACAAGGTGCCTCTAAGATTTTTGATGCAAGGATGCAGCTCAGAATCATAAGTGGCCTCCTTGATATTCTGCATCACTAGCTAAGGCTTACACAGCACATATATATGTCCCATTAAAAAAAAAAAAAAACTCTAAGGTAAAATCAGACTAGTGGACCAGCCATGCTCCTTGTCCTTCCCTACAAGCGTCAGATTGGATCTTAGAACTAGTATCAGGGGTTTTCAGAATATTATTATAATTTTCATATCTGTTATGTTAATGATTGCAGAAAGAAAATCAAAGTATTAATGGTAAGATTTTTTTCATTGCAATATTGTAGCATCTTCCTTCAGATCAATGTTATTCCATCCCTTCTCAGCAAATTTATATTCCATCTTCACCAACTCCTTTCATGGGAATCACAAAGTCATTGATTGAATTGAACAAGGGAGGAGGTGGAACATTTAAAAACAAAGATGAAGAAGAGGGTTTTTTTTTTGACTTTATGTGAATACTGCTAATTTTTAACACACAAAAAATCACTGGTATGAAAATAAGTATTAAATATAATTGATATAATACTATACCATTTGTGTGATGATTTGACTCACTATTATCTCATTTTTGCTTATTTATATAGTCTTGTGTGCTTTGTTTAAAACCATTTAAGCTACAGGAAGGTAGACTTGAGATTGATTCTTTGAGGCTATTTCTTTGTCCTGCCGAGAGTGTTTCTTTAGCTGTCAGGGGAAGGGGTATGTGTGTGATTTCTCTTATTCCTGTCAAGGTCAATTACACCTGTGCAGAATCAAGTCCAAGTTTCATGGTGACACAAGTGATCAAGTCAGGCAAGAACCAGAAGTTTTGGGGCAAATTGAATGCTCTTACTTAATGGGGAAGAAGATAGGAAGGAGGGCACAGAAATGCACAATCCAATGACTGCTGGGATGCTATGGCTGTATGCCAGTGTAACTCCCTGCTGGTTTGTGTATTTTCAAAGTTCAACAAGTGCAGTGTGTGGCTTGTAAGGTAATGTTCACAGTGATAGAGGTCCTGGTGCCCTCTGGTCACTTATCCCCTCTCATTGTTCTTGGGATTTCTCTGGGAGGTTCTTATTCAAAGGGAGCTTTTACTTTGAAGCTTTCAAAGCAATTTTATGCCACAGACAATTTGTGGGAAGACATGCTTACTCTCAGCTCCATTGCTCCTTAACCTTCACATCTTGTTGCTGGTAAAGTTCATGTGAATGGGAGAGAGCTTATTTCTAGGTCTGAGGTGTGTATTAGACGTGATTTTCGTATTTATTTTCATTCAACATATATGCACTAAGCACTCACTGTATGCTGGACCACCAACTACTTGTCAGTTTATTGTACTGTGGTAGCTTACATGTTGCTATGATGCTATAAGCTATGCCACTGATAGTTGTAATGCCAGCAGGGTAACTCATGGTAAACATGTTTTGGTGGAGCTTCCAGACTAAGACAGACTAGAACAAAAGACTTGGCAATTTACTTCCAAAAATTAGGCAATGAAAACCCTATGGATCATGGAATATTGTGTGAGACCTCAGCTCACTTACTTTGGATGCTTCAACAGGAGGGACTGATGGCTAGAAAAGGACATAATGTGATGGAAAATACGGGATCTGCAAGGGTGAGGGAAACCCTAAGTACGGTGGATTGAACCAAAGACCACAACAATGGACTCAAACCTACCAATGGTCAGGAAGATGGCACAGGATTGGGCAAAGTTTCATTTCATTACACATGCAGCCACCAGGAGTTGGAGCTGACTCTGTATCAACTAACAGTGTTGTTGTTGTTGTTATGTGCTGTCGCGTCAGACTTGACTCATAGCGACCCCTCCTTGGGTTTCCGAGGCGGTATCACTAAGGAAGTAGATTGCCCAACCTTCCTTGCAAGGAGAGACTGGTGGGTTTACACCACAGAAACCTGAGAAACCATGGTTCCTGAGGGATCAGAGCCTTGTGCTATGGGCCCTGGGTTGAAGCACAAACACGGGTTGTGCTGGTGGCCATTTTCTTGCCAGGGCTGAAGCTTTCTGAGGTTGGATGGCTCTTTGATGGACTGCCTTGGCTGAAGCTCTCTTGGTTGAATCTCTCAGCACAGCAGCATAAGCCAAGACTTCCTGTTGAGTAATATAGCCTAGGAAGAAGAAATGAGAGAAACTTCAAAGTCAACAATTTTACCAAACAAGAAAGCAAACAAAACTGCAAACATTAGCATATGTGAACATAATTTCTTTTACTTCTCAGACATGGAAAGGGATGACCATTGCCCTTAGATTGCCTAGATTGTACAATCTTGAGGATAGGCACTGGATTTTTCTTCTTTTACATTTATCATTTAGTAAGTTAATAAATAATCATTGATTAACATGAAAAATCCCTTGGGAAGGGACTTGAGCCTTAAGGAAGCTTTGTATGAATTGCTTATCTCAATATCAACCTTTTTTTTCAAACTAGAAACATGTTTATCAGATCTTCCTCAGTACTTCTCAAAGTATAATCTGCAGATCCTCTACTGTAGAATCACCTGGCTGAGGTCAAGTGCAATTGAAAAATGCTTTGTTAAAAATGCAGATTTTTGAGTCTACTCCAAAAGCCTAAATCAGAAACTCAGAAGGTTAAGCCTGATAATCTACATTTTAATAAGATATATTGGTGACTTTTATGAGCTCTAAATGCTGAATTGAAATTTTCTCAATTTGAACCCTCTGGTGGCACTCTGGTGGCATAGTGGATAAGGCATTTGGCTGCTAACCAGAAGGTCAGTGGTTCAAACCAACTAGCAGCTCCATGGAAGAAAGATGGGGTAATGTACTTCCATAAAGATTTCCAGCCTCAGAAACCCAGTGGAAGTTGCTGTGAGTCAGATTTGACTTGATGGCAATAAGTCTGTTTTTTTGGTTTGAGTGGCACTGTGGTAGAAAACATCTGACAATCTTTGCTTCAGTAGAGATTATAGCCTAAGAAACTCTGTGTTGTTGTTGTTGTTGTTGTTATGTGCCATCAAGTTGGACCCGACTCATAGCACCCCCTCCTTGGGTTTCCGAGGTGATATTGCTAGAGATGTAGATTGCCCAACCTTCCTTCTGAGAAGTGACTGCTGGGTTTGACCTGTCAGCCTTCTGGTTAGCAGTCAAGTGTCTTAGGTATTATGCTACCAGAGCACCTAGGAAACCTATGGGGCAGTAATACTCTGTCCTACAATGCTACCATGAGTTGGAATTGACTCTATGGCACACAACAACAACAACAAGTGTTGAATAGGAGGTGCAAACAGTTAATGTACTTGGCTGCTAACTGAAAGGTTCACAGTGTGAATCTAGCTAGAGGTACTTTGGAAGAAAGTCCTCTTGATCTACTTCCAAAAAATGACTCATTGAAAATCCATAAGATTGGAGCAAATGTCTTTTCTGATACACATGGGCTTGGCATGAGTCAGAATCAACTTCATGACAACTGGTAAAATGTTGAATGTCTCTGGTTCTGGGGTTCATTGACTTCCATGAAAATTTATAAACAGACCTACTAGATGATATTTCTGCAACGTTTCAGATAGTCATGGAATCAGACCAAATCCTGACTCCACTATTTACTGGTTGCATGACCCTGGTCAAATTAGCTAACTTATCCATATGCCAACATTCTCTTCTGTAAAATGTGAATCAGAAAAGCACCTACCATGAAGAGGTATTAGAGGTTTAAATAAGGTAATATATGCAGAGTGTTTAGAACAGTGCCTGACACATACAAAGCATACAAAGCCCTCAGTTTTTATGAAACTATTTGCTAAAATGGTCTTTTCTTTGTGTAAATACAGGGACAACAACACAAGGTAGCATGTGCTAATGACAAACAAATGGTTTGAAAAATAAGCTCTTTCTCTGTTCAGAGAAGAGCATAATAGAAGGGAGCTGGAGACCAAAACCATTCTGTAAAGGAAAAGGGATTTAACAACAATTACACCTTTCCATAAGTAGGTGCATTTAGTCTATGAAGGTCTTATTTAACTTGTGCTTCATAAAATCTGACAAGGTTGACAGAAGAGGAGAGAAAGCAGAGTGTATAGGTAAAAAGGTATGGTCCTTGGAGTGTGACACCTCTGACTTCAAGTCCTAACTCTGATATTTACTGCCTGCACAATCTTGATTAAGTCACATAACCTGCCTGTGCTTCAATTTTCCACAGCTGTAAAACTGAAAACTCAAACCAGTTGCCATCGAGTTGATTCTGACTCATGGCAAACCCCTGTGTGTCAGAGTCAACTGTGTTCCATAGGGTTTTCAATGGCTGAATTTTTGGAATTAGATCATTAGGCCTTTCTTCTGAGGCACCTTTGGGTGGACTCTAACCACCAACCTTTGGGTTAACAGTTGAGTGCCTAGCCACTTGTACCACCCAGGGACTCCTACAGCTCTAAAGAAGGGAGAAAATGAGGTACAACATGGGGAGTGCCTAGCACAATGTTTGGCACATGGTAAATGCTGAATACAGGTAACTATTATTGAGAGCCAATGGAGGTTCTGAGTTCACATAACCAGCAAGCTGTGGCTGAGTTCAGGCTAGTTTCCTAAGTCCAGGGCCATTTCTAGGAGCTCTGGTAGCATAGATCCTAAGGCATTTGACTGATAACCAGAAGGCTGGCAGTTCAAACCCACCAGCCACTCCTCAGAAGGAAGATTGGGTGATCTACTTCCATAGTGATACCTCCTCGGAAACCTAAGGGGGGGGGGTTGCTATGAGTAGTGTCTGACTCAATGGCAGTGAGTTTTGTTTTTTTTTTGAAGGCCATTTCTACTAAATCAAAACCAAAGGGGTGAGGGGACAGTTACCATGGAGTCAACCCTTACTCATGGTGAGCCCATGCATGTCAGAGTTAAACTGTGCTCCAATTGGGTTTTCAGTGGCTGCTTTTTTTGGAAGTAGATTGTCAAGCCTTCCTTCCAAGACATTTCTGAGTGGACTCTAACCTCCAGCCTTCCAGCCTTTTTATTAGTAGCCATTTGCATAACATCAAATTCCTATAAATCTCAGAGGGTTATTAGCATTTTATTGCAATCCATACTCCAATTTCTTTAAGCTCTCTTAATTTACCCATAAATCCTTGCTTTCTATTGTCAGGGATGATCATTTTTGAACTTGGCCAGCCAACCATGTTGATAAAATAGCACTTTGAGAGAGGCCATTCTATCTGAATTATTTCTCTGGGAACTTGGCTTCACACTGCAGAACTTGAATCCCTTCTCAATGATTCTGATTCAGATCAGGTGGTTAAACTCACCCAACAGCTGCTGGTGCTGAAGGCTATGAACATAGCGAGCCTGCAGGGCCTCCCACTGGGGTCTACAACTGTAAATCCTCATGATGCTATAGAAGTAGCCCTGCTGCCCTCGGGTCAGGTCCTGCCAGAGCAGAACAGATGATTTTGATGAGTTTAGGAGGTTCTATAAGATTAAAAGTGTGAAGTGTTCAAAACTGACTTCCACAGAAATAATGCTTATCTTGGTATATATATTGTTAGGTATCAACGCGTCAATTCTCACTCATAGCAATCTCATATGTTACAGAATAGAATTGCCTCATAGAGTTTTCTTCACTGTAATCTTTAAGAAAGCAGATAGCCAGGTCTTTCTCCCACAGAGACAATGTATATGTTCTAGCCAGTAATCTTTCAGTTACCAGACAGCACTTAATTTGTGCTATAAGAGTGCCATATATTTTTTTGTTAGTTGCTGTCAAGTCAATTTGGACATGTATGATCTACTTATTCTGTAAATTTGTTGTACTGTGGTGGCTTACATGTTGTTATGATGCTGGAAGCTATGCCACTGTTATTTCAAATGCTATCAGGGTCACCCAAGATAGACAGGTTTTGACAGAGCTTCCAGACTAAGGCAGACTAGGAAGAAAGGTTTGGTGATCTACTTCTGAAAATTAGCAAATGTAAAAATCTACAGACCACAACAGAATATTATTCAATGTAGTGCTGGGAGTTCCTTATTTTGGAAGTTACTCAAAATATATAGTGGCTTTAACAATGGATTCAAACATACCAGTGATCGAAGAGATAGAGTATGACATGGCAGCAGTTGTTTTTGTTATGCAGGATCACCATGAGTCAAAACCAACTGGAAAGCAACTAGCACTAACAACTATACATGCATGTATATGTATATGTTCCTCTCTTAGTTTGCTTGAATAATCTTCTACTGAACTGTATGATGGTGAAAATAGGTAAATAAAACATTCAATCTTACTTACTCAAGGTAAGTAGCTCAATACTTACTTACTTACTTACTCAAGGTAAGTACTCAATACTTACTCAGGGTAAGTAGCTCAAGTTATTGGGCTGAAGGAGATCCAAGATTTCCAAAGATCTTATAATTTATTGATCTATTATAATCTGTGTTGAAGGATAGACTGTGAGAATCTACACAAGGCCTGAAGCATGACAGACTTCTGAATACAAAGTTGGGTAAAAAAATCCTTTCTCCTAAGACTTCTCAGTGAGCAGGGACATGATAGATGAATAGATGGATAATATGATGTGTTCCACATCTTCTGTACAAAGGCACTGTGAAAACAGATGGAAAACAAACTCTGTAGCCATCAAGGAAGGCTCTCTAAATGACTTGGACACCACATCTGAGTCTTAACAGGGTGAAAAGAACTCCCTAAAGGGACTAGATTAAAAGCCAGTTGCTGTTGAGTGGATTCTGACTCATGGAGACCCTATGTGTGTCAGAGTAGAACTGAGCTCAGTGTTTTCAGTGGCTGATTTTTTGGAAGTAGATAGTCAGATCTTTCTTCTCAGAAGCCTCTTGGATGGACTCAAACCTCCAATCTTTCAGTTAGCAGCCAATGTGTTAAACGTTCACACTACCCAGGGACTAGAATACTGGTTCTAAAAGGATGGTCCCTCAACCTGAAGTGTTGGCAACTCTGGGAACTTGTTGTTGTTGTTGTTAGGTGCCACTGAGTCATCTCTGACTCATAGCAACCTCATGGACAGCAGAATGAAACACTGCCCAGTCCAGTGCCAGCCCCACGATCCTTGCTATACCTGAACCCGTCCTTGTAGTCACTGTGTCAATCCATCTCATTGAAGACCTTCCCTTTTCCCTTGTCCCTCCACTTTGCCAAGCATGATATCCTTCTCCAAGGAATGATCCCTTCTTACAACATGACCAAAGTAGGTGAGATGAAGTTTGGCCATTCTCACTTCCAAGGAGCATTCTAGCTGCACTTGTCCCAGGACAGATCTGTTATTTGTTTTAGCAGTCCATGGTACTTTCAGCATTCTTCGCCAACACCACAGCTCAAAAGCAGTGACTCTTCTTTGGTTTTCCCGTTTCGTTGTACAGCTCTCACATGCATATGAAGTAACTGAAAATACCATGGCTTGTGTCAAGTGCACCTTAGTCTTCAAGGAAACATTTTTGCTCTTCAGCACTTGACAGAGGTCCCTTGAAGCAGATTTGCCCAATGCTATATCTGATGTCCTGACTGCTGCTTCCATTGTTGTTGACTGTAGAACCAAGTAATATGAAGCCTTTGAGAACTTCATGCTTCTCCACTTATCGTGATGCTGTTTATTGGTCTCTTTGTAAGGATTTTTGTTTTCTTTATATTGAGGTGTAATTCATACTGCAGACTGCAGTCTTCAATCTTTATCAGTAAGTGTTTCAAGTCATCCTCACTTTCAGTGAGCAAAGTTGCATTGTCTGCATAACATAGGTTGTTAATGAGCCTTCCTCCAATCTTGATGCCACATTCTTCTTCATATAGTCGAGTTTCTATGATTATTTGTTCAGCATACAGATTGAATAAGTATGGTGAAAGGATGCAATCCTGATGCACTCCCTTCTTGATTTTAAACCATGCAGTGTCCCCTTGTTCTGTTCAAATGACAGACTCCTGGTCTATGTACAGGTTCCTCATGAGTACAATTAAGTGTTTGGAATTCCCATTCTTCTCAATGTTACCCATAATTTGTTATGATCCACACAATTGAATGTTTTTGCATTATCAATAAAACACAAGTAAACCTCTTTCTGGTACTCTTTGTTTTGAGCCAGGATCCATCTGACATCAGCAATGATATCCCATGTTCCATGTCCTCTTCTGAATCCAGCTTGCATTTCTGGAAGTTCTCTGTAAATGTAATGCTGTAACCGTTTTTTAATTATCTTCAGCATGATCTTACTTGCATGTGATATTAATGATATTGTTTGATAATTTCCACATTCTGTGGGATTAACTTTCTTTGGAATGGGTAAAAATATGGATCTTTTCTAGTCAGTTGGCCAGGTAGCTGTCTTCCAAACCTCCTATTGTAGCTGAGTGAGTGGCTCTAGTATGGCATCCATTTGTTGAAACATCTCAATGGGTATCCCATTAATTCAGGGAGCCTTGTTTTTCACCACTTCCCTCAGTGCAGCTTTGGCTTCTTCCTTCAATATCCTTCATCATATGCCACCTCCTAAAATGGATGAACATCAACCAATACTTTTTGGTACAGTGATTCTGTATATTTCTTCCATCTTGTTTTGATGTTTCCTGTATCACTCAATATATTGCCCATAGAATCTTTCAATATTGCAACTTGAGGTTTAAATTTCCTCTTCAGTTCTTTCAGTTTGAGAAATGCCAAGTGTGTTCTTCTATTTTGGCTTTCCCACTCCATGTCTTTGCACATTTCATTGTAATAATTGACTTTGTCTTCTTGAGCTGCTCTTTTATCTTGTAATTTCTTCCCTTTGTTTTAGCTACTCTCCATTTTGATCAAGTTTCAGGTCTCTTCTGACATCTATTTTGGTCTTTTCTTCCTTTCCTGTCTTTTTAATGACATTTTGCTTTCTTCATGATGTTCTTGATGTCATCCCACAATTCCTTTGGTTTTTGGTCATTGGTGTTCAATGCATCGTATCTATTCTTTAAATGGTCTCTAAATGCCAGAAAGATATAATCAAGGTCATATTTTGCCTCTCATAGACTTGTTTTAATTGTCTTCAATTTCAACTTGAACTTGCAAATGAGCAGTTGATGGTCTGTTCCACAATCAGCTCCTGGCCTTGTTTTGGCTCCTGGCCTTGTTTTGGCTGAAGATATTGAGCTTCTCCATCACCTGTTGTCACAGATGTAGTCAATCTGATTGCTGTGTACTCCATCTGGTGAAGTCCACATGTATAGCTGCCATTTGTATTGTTGAAAAAAGGTATTTGCAATGAATAAGTCATTGGTCTTGCAAAATTCTATCATGCTATCTCCAGCATTATTTCTATCTCCAAAGCCAAATTTTCCAACTCCTGGTGATTCTTCTTTGTTTCCAACTTTTACATTCCAGTCACCAGTGATAATCAGCACATCTTGATTGCATGTTTGGTCAACTTCAGACCAAAGATGTTAGTAAAAATCTTCAATTTCCTCATCTTTGGCTTTGGTGGTTGGTGTATACATTTGAATAATAGTAGTAGTAACTGGCTTTCCTTGTAAGTGTGTGGATATTATTCTGTCACTGACAGCATTGTACTTCAGGATAGATCTTGAAACATTCTTTGTGACAATGAACATCACACCATTCCTCTTCAATTTGTCATTCCTGGCATAGTAGATCATATGGTTATCTGATTTAAAATGGCCAAAACCAGTCCATTTCAGCTCATTAATACCTAAGATGGGAGCTCTGGTGGCGTAATGCCTAAGGCATTTGACTGCTAACCAGAAGACTGGTGGTTCAAACCCACAAGCCACTCCTTGGAAGGAAGAGTGAGCAATCTCCTTCCATAGTGATACTGCCTTGGAAACCCAGGGAAGGGTCGCTATGGGTGAGATCTGACTCAATGGCAGTGAGTCTTGAGTGTTAATTATAGACAGAGGGAGAAACTGGTATAAATTCTATTACGGGGTATAACATATCTGAATATGTTGGGAAATAGGCTTTTTTTTCTCTTTTTTGTTTTTTAGCTTAACTGGAGCATACAGTCTCAGTGGAAAAGCCTGTAGAGTTAGGTAGGGGAAGATTGTGGCAAACTTTTATGTTATGTTAAGATTTCAAGTTCACCTTTTATACAAGAAGCCATTAAATATCTTTATTTAAGGCAGTGGTTTTCAATTGGAATGATTTTGGCCCCAAGGGACATTTGGGAATGTGTGGAGATTATTTTGGTTGTTACAACTGAGTGGGAGGGGTACAACTAACATCTAGTTGGTATAGGCCAGAAATGCTGCTAAACATCCTACAATACACAAGAGAGCCCCCTAATCCCTTGCAACAAAGAATAATCTAGGCCAAAATAATAATAGTGTCAAGATTGAGAAATTCTGTTTTAAACTGACAAGACTTGCATTTGAGAAACATTATGTTGGCCCTGCTGGGAATAATAGTAATGCTAGACAGGAAGGAGAAGAGTTTAGAATACAATTATTATCATATCTAATACATCTCAAGTATTGTGTATATGTGATGCTAAATATTTTGCATGCATAGTTTCCTAAATCACAACAATCCTATGATATGGGCAATTATTGTGCTTATTTTTCAAATGAGGAAAATGAGGTAGTGGCAACAATACTCTAGAAAATCTATATAAAATAAGTTCACCTTCCATCAAAATATCAAAAACAATGATAGAATTTTTCTAAAATAGTTGTTAATCATGTAAAGACATCTAATAAAAAGCTAAATTTAAGAAAATTTATATAAAACATAGGGTAAGATGACTGACCTGTTAGAAATTTTATGTGCAGTTGAAATCTGTGTCAGAATTTTTTGTGTGGTCTAAAGACCTCATATTTTTATATTAAAAATATATCCAGCCTGAAAATAGAAAAAGTAAGTACCTCACAATTTGAGATATTATTTCAACTTTACAGTTTCTGAATAAGATATTTTAAAAGGTAATATATTTGAAGAAGAGAAAGGATTCCATTTCTGAATAACTAATTAAGCCTTTTCAAATGATTGAGAACAATAGAAAATGAAAATTGCAAGCCACCTTCAAGAACAAAGCTACAAAATGCAGTGGGAGCTTGCATTATACAAGATAAAGCATTAAAAGTTATGGTTTTATTTTACAAGAAAAATATGCTAACATCTTTTCCCTAGTAAAACTCTCAACTTCCTAAATGAGAAGTAAGGAGTAATATTCCTAATATTCTTATCCTATCACTCATCCTCCCTTTAGATTATAAAAGAGACCTGAAATTTTTACAAACATTATTTATGGGAATGGCTTTAACTAAATTTGACTGAAAGGAGCTAAAACTCAAAACACATAGTCCTCCAACAGTGCAGCCATAGTGTGGTCATTTAGTTTCCCATCACTAGTAGTGTGTCAGCAATAAAGAGACAACGAACTACCAGAGCTCCTGATATGGGATGGTTGTAGGAGTTAGTGGTGTTATCTGTCTTTGCATCAGCCCCTGGCTCATGGTGTTTCCATACACAACAGAATTAACCATTGCCCATTTCTATGCCATCCCATGATCCTCTGCAGATTAAACCATTGTAACCAATAGGGTTCTCATTGGCTGATTTTTGGAAGTAGATCACTAGGCCTTTCTTCCTTATTCATCTTAGTCTACAAGTTCTGTTTAGCATCACAACAACACACAAATCACCACTGACAGCTGGGTGGGGCTGTGCATGAGGTACATTGCCCAGGAATTGAACCTTGGTCTTCTGCATGGTGGTTGAGAATTCTACCACTAAACCACCATTGTTCTCTTGGTGCAGAGCACTCCAAATTTTCATTCATTCACTCAAACATGCCTTTAACATACATTAAGGGCCTGAACTGGACAAAATACTCAGCCTGATGGTGATTAGCAAACATTGGAGGAGAGAAAGACATAGTCTTTCCATCTGTGAATAATAAATATGCTTTTGTTGTTATTGTTGTTGTTATGTGCTGTCGAGTCAGACCCAACTCAGAGTGACCCTTCCTTGGGTTTCCAAGGCAATATCACTATGGAAATAGATTGCCCAATCGTCTTTCCAAGGAGTGGCTGGTGGGTTTGAACCACCAGCCTTCTGGTTAGCAGTCAAGTGCCTTAGGCAAAATATACTACACCTTCATTAATGATGTGTCTGAGGCAAAGGGAGGTACTCGAATGCAAGGAATTTGTGGAGCATTCGGAAGCCTTTGTTGTCTTTTCCAGTTTTCTCCCATTCTTTATCCTATACCTCCAAGGAAAAACAAAGTATAGGATAAGATTTCATTTTGTTCATCCAATTTTGGGGATGTACCTAAGTGAGGAAGTAAATAAACAAGTAAATATTATTTTAATGGATGAAAATGTTTTCTTACCTGCTGCAGAGTAATTAGACTTAAATAGACTGTCTGTCTAGTTCTGCACTTTCCCTTATCCCATCCCTTATTTGTGGAAGGAATAATACAAGCCCTTTGTCTTACTGCTTCACTAGGGTCTCTAGAATTTCAAGATCACCTTCTATATGAGGAGCCATTGAACATGACATTTTATTTAGAACAGGTGAGCTATAGCCATATCATGACTACAATAGTTATTTCTTGGTGGTTTTAATGACATATACTGCCTTTTCTTATTTTAAAAGCAATATATGCCATTTTGGAAAATTTGGAAAAATTTGAAATTGAAGAAAATAAAATTACATATACTATACCTATTCATGGGAGCTCTGGTAGCATAGTGGCTAAGGCACTTGACTGCTAACCAGAAGGCTGGCGGTTCAAACCCACCAGCCACTCCTCGGAAGGAAGACGGGGCAATCTACTTCCATAGTGATACTGCCTCGGAAACCCAAGGAGGGGTCGCTACGAGTCGGGTCCGACTCGATGGCACACAACAACAACAACAACATACCTATTCATAACTACTGTTGGCATTTGTTTAATTTTTTTTTCCTGGGCACATTGTGTGATTTCAGGAAAGTGAGTTGTATTTTTCCCATGTCATCAAGTGATCTTCAAAATATGATTCTTAGAAGCAGTATCATATACTTTTCACATCATTTTCTATTGCTTGCACATTTAGTTTGTAATTTCACAGCACTGTACTTTAAAATAAGGAGCCCTGGTGGCACAGTGCCTAAGGCATTTGTCTGCTAACCAGAAGGTTGGTGATTCAAACCCATCAGCAACACCATGGAAGGAAGACTGGGCAGTCTACTTCCGTAAAGATTTACTGCCTCGGAAACCCAGTGAGAGTGGCTATGAGTCAAAATCGACTAGATGGGAGTGGGTTTGGTTTTGGGTTTTTGGGTGCTTTAAAATAATCCTAGCCATGTTGCTTATGACTTACTTGACAAGGGTATAAAATGAAGGAATCACACCATCAATATTTAGGTCTTTAGGTTTTAGAATCGGAGGTGAATAAAATAATAAAAAATTAAAGTTCACAATTAAGGAAGAAAAGACATATTGAAATAGGACAGCCAAGGGACAGAATGGAAACCCCTAGTATATTTTTCCTCTACTCACTCTTTTGCCTTCTCAGTAAGTAGTGTAAACTATAAGTGATAGGAAGGAACAACACACCAAAGGCAAATATAATAACAAAGCAAATACCAAACCTTTTACCTTCGAGTTGACTCTGACTTATTGTGACTCTATAGGACAGAGTAGAACTACCCCACAGGATTTCCAAGGCTGTAAAACTTTATGGATGCATGCTGCCTCATCTTTCTCTCACAGAGTGGCTAATGGTTTCCAACTGCCAATCTTTGGTTAGCAGCCGAGCACTTAACCACTGTGCCACCAGGGCTCCTTAATAAATTACTTGTTGTTGTTGTTGTTGTTATGTGCCGTGGAGTCGGTCCCGACTCATAGCGACCCCTCCTTGGGTTTCCTAGGCAGTATCACTACGGAAGTAGATTGCCCCATCTTCCTTCCGAGGAGTGGCTGGTGGGTTTGAACCTCCAGCCTTCTGGTTAGCAGTCAAGTGCTTTAGCCACTATGTTACCAGAGCTCCTAATAAATTACTAGATTCTATAAACATCCTCAATACCTCTTCTATACTCTAACTGAAGAAACGAAACTGCAATAGAGGTAGGATGGCCTTTAGAACCAAACAGACGTGAGTTTCTTACCTTTTGTTAGCCTCCATCCTCTTATCTGTACAATGGCCATTACAATGCTTACTTGTTATAGAGCTGCTTGATTAAGTTATATCATAAATGTAGAATGTTTCCACTTTATGGCAGTCTTCCCTCTCTATCTTAGTGTGTGCTCATGCATGTTCAGGCACTTGCACACTCATACATACACACACATGCTTAAGAAGTAATTTAATATGTGAGAAACTCCAATTGTTTCTTCGTTTACAGACCTAATGCTCCAATCTTCCAGAAGAGGGGTTTATTAGGGAAAGATCAGTCAACACCTCCATGTGTCTTGTTTCCATGATAGAAATTTATAAATTACACTATAAATATTTTATTTGATACTGTTTTCCTTCAAAGTGGATTCCAGAAACCATGCCAACCAAGATATACTGGTTTATATCTTCTGTGATGGAAACTTGCATTCTATCTTCTACTCAAATCATCACCATATCCCTCCTCCCATTTTCCAGATCTGTAGAGCAGAGAATAAATCTTCCTCAATCTGGAAAGATGTCTTCTCTCCTCAAATAGCATATGGAAATGGCAGATGAGCTTTCTTGTGCCAACAACTCAGGTGTGCATTTCTTGGGCTATTGCTGAAGAAATACATCTTACCTAATCAAGTGGTCTATACCAGATAAAGTATGATTAAAATGCCTGGTGAATTCAGGGAGGAAACATCTACAAATTAACATATCTGAAACAAAAAGACAGATTTGCTTAAAAAGAACTTACCCTGTTTTGTAGTTTTCTTTTTTAAAAAAAGCTGGCATTTATATTCAATTTCATTTCCTCTCAAGGTCTCTTTTCTTCATATGGTGGTGGTGGTGATTCAGTCTGTTGATAGGTTGATATCCAAGCAACATCATGTGATGAAACAGAGAGCTTTGTAAAATTGGCTGTATGCCTTGCCCTGCTTTTGGACAACGTTCAACTGCACAGGGTAATTTCTTCTTCTTCCAAATTTGAATCTAATCAAGTATCAACTTCTAAGTCCATCATATCTGTGTTCTATGTAGACCCAGGGAGGGACGTGCCTGGAGACGGAGACGCTGAATATTAAAGGTCAAGAAATCCAGTAGGACAACAGGCCATTGCAAGAGTATTTTCTAGATTTGGAGACAATAGCCTCTTACCTCCATTGTTCAGAAAGATGAAGGAAAACTTTCTAACTACAGAGGTGTGAGAATGAATTTGACTGTGGTAATGTGTGGAATTGTTCCCTCTGCCAAGATAATGTTTCTTTTTCACCATTTGAGGGTGAGATATTCTCTGTGGTTGATCTTGGTTGAGGCAACACACAATGATAATTAACCTTTGGCACAAGATTCTTGCCCATACTGACCTCATCAGCATAAGCATCATATTTTAACCTGACTTATGAACACAGCATTTTTCCTTCATCTGTACTAGAATTATTGCTACAGACTCCCTTTCTTTCCTGAGAATTCTCCTTTTGAATGCCAGTTTATCTCTAAGATGAAAAGTTCCTAGAGAAAATGGAAGAAGAAATACCAAAAGAAAACTATAAATTAAAAATTCTTAAGAAGCTGAAGGGGGAAAAAATAGAGAGATAAACACGGTGAATCAAACTGTATATAGCTTAAAGAAGAAAGGAAGTGAGTGGGTCAAGTGACACAGAAGATTTGAGGTTTTTTTCAATTATTTGAATACAGACCTTCTGGGAAATAAACATGGCATAATCAAGAATCTGTAAATGCCACTGAATATGACAAGACCTGTCATTGTATCTGAGAGGTTGGTGATTCTCTACAGAGAGAAAAAGAACAGTTGTATGGAGAGGTGACATTGTCAACTGAGTCTCCCTTGAATGTTTTTCCAGGATACCATATCTGCAGGCTGCTGTACAGGCCTATTGCACAGGCATGACTCAACACAGGGTGCATTAGTCCTGCCCAATCAGGAAAGCAGAAACAAAGTTAGGTATGTGACAGAGAGGGAATTTAATACAGGGAATTAGTTACAAAAGAATTGGAATGGGCTGGAGAGGCAAAACCAGGAAGATTAGGTTATGCAAAGATTGTTGTTTGCAGGTTTTGGTTTCTCACCTAAGGAGCCCACATAACAGTAAAGTGCTCGGTTACTAACCGAAAGGTTGTTGGTTCAAATCAACCCAGTGGCTCCAAGAGAGAAAGACCTGGCAATCTACCCCTATAAAAATTACAGCTCAGAAAACCCTATCAGGCAATTCCTACTCTGTACATGGAGTAACTAAGAGTTGAAATAGTCTCAATGGCACCTAACATTAGCTATTACACCTAGGCTGGAGGACAGATAGGTTTTGATTTTACTCAGATCCCATGAACAATGTGTCACCAAAGCTGCTTCTGGTGGGACACTGCTGCCTGAGCAGGACATCAGCTACTCACACTTACCAGCCACCCTCATTTCCATGTTCCTCCCAAGTCTGCAAATGCTAGTTACTATTTCTATCACAACTTTGCTGCCCCTGCTCTTGCTGACATGGCTGCTGCTGTCATGGCCACAGGTATAGCAGAAGCCAAGAATAAAGGCTTCTCTTTTCCTCCAGCCTTCCATGTTCTGACTGAAACACACCAATCTCATTGGATATCAGCTGGCAAAGGATCCTGAGAAATGTGTTTTTCAGTCTTCCCACTACTGTGGTAAAGAAAAAGTCATAGAAGGGTATAGTGGGGCCGAGATGATGGACACTTTCCAGCACACAGGGATACTATCAACAAAAGTCTAAGAGACATCTCTGGAATCTATGAAGTCAGGCAGGAAACTGAAGGGCTTAGAAATGTAATCAATATTTTTCCAATGTCACTAAAAGGAATTGTATAAGGAAAAAAGAAAATAAGAAATAACTGGCTAGCTGGACTAAGCAACATCATGATAAACAGGGGAAAAAGTGAAGTTGTCAAGGTATTGAATGTACCTTAGTATTGAAACCAAATACAAAGGGAAAATGGGGAAAAAAATCCCAGCCATAATCTGGTTACTAGAGAGAATATAATACAGACTATTGATAAAAGAAAAAAAAAAAAAAAAAAGAAAGGAAAAAGCTCTGGTGTGCATTGGTTAAGCGCTTGGACACTAGAGCAGAAGAGATCTGGCAATCTGCTCCAGTAAAGATTACAGGCTAAGAAACCCCATGGGCTTGTGCTACCCTGTTCTATAGAGTTGCTATAAATTGGAATTCACTTGATGGCACACAACAACACTGGTTAAAAAAAGAGAGAGAAAGATGTCTATTTTTTCACTGTTAAATAATGTTAAATAGTGCATAGTCTAATGCTCATGCTGAGAGCATGAGTAATGAAGTATTTTCACAGAACATTGGGTAAATGTGACCTCATGGGCATTACCAAGTAAGGAAAAGGGAGTCATGATTGGAATCCAATATGAGATTAAATCCTAATTCAAAGAATCTAGCCTGGTAGAACAAGAGGCAGAGTGTGACTATACACCAGGGGGATAAGTACTTCCCTGGAAAACCATGATCACAAGAGGAATTATCTGCACAGAATCCGCTTCGCTATCGAGCTCTCCATGAAGATAATTCGGCCAGGCACAGAGATCTTTCCTTGGCCGCCTAAGCTCTCAGGAGGCATTAGAGCACCACAGTAAAGGGATGGGAAGTGGCTCTTCCTCCACTCTGTTTATCACCTGGACCCCCGGTGGCTTCTGTTCAGTCTTATAATCTTTGTTGGTCCCTATTCTCACAAAGCTACAAGTCTACGGATTGAGCGCAATGTCATGTGGGTCGGATGGAGTTGTTCCTCTATAATCATGTCTGTTTTTCTTCCCTCTTCATGGAAAATTCTCATTTCTCTTAGATCCCAAGACAAAATCACTCAGGCTTATCAGCCCTCAGAGATCCCTGGTGCCACAAATGAGGAAAGTTGGAGTCCAAGTTGGGGTCTAAGGTCCATATATGTTGTGGTGGTTGCTGTTGTTGTTATCTGCCATTGAGTTAGCTCCAATGCATGGCAAACTCTATGCACAATGGTACAACATGCTGCTTGGTCCTGTACCATGTTCATGATTGGTGGTGGACTGGACTGGAGTTTTGTGATCCATATGGTTTTCATTGGTTGATTTTTGGAAGTAGATACCCACATCTTTCTACCTAGTCTGTCTCAGTGTGGAAGCTCTGCTGAGACCTATTCGGCATCATTGCCACAAACAAGCCTCCACTGACAAACAGGAGACTGACTGTGCTCGAGGTGCACTGGCCAGGAATGTAACTGGGTCCCCAGAATGGAAGGCAAGAGTCCTACCACTAAACTACCAATGCCCTCATTAGGCACATTTTTAGTGAATGAAAAAACTACTTTAGACCCAAGAAACAACTGCCAGAGAAGCAAAATCTGGATATGGTCAGATAGGTGCCAAGGACTTTGGGAAAACAGATTTCAAAACATATATGGAAGAAAAAGAATAGGCATGAGTACATGTCATGAAGAAAAAAATCTAAAATGACATGAAGGAAAAGGCCCAGAGATTTAATTTTGACTCTATAAGCTCAAATAAACTTTATGAAAAAAGAAGTAAGATATTAAAAGAAACTAGGATAGATGCATTGAGAGTGTTCAGACAATTCTAGACTCGAGCAGTTATTAAAAAATAGTTTTGAGAATTTATTTTAAAAATACATTTCTTTTTTCCTTAGGGAACTAGCAAGATTCTCTAAAAACAGATTCCATGCATAGCTATCAGATGGCACAGTGAGCACTCACACCATCGTTTTCTGAAGTCTGTGATTTCTTGCCTTGGCCACTGGAACTGAAGGGGAATTCAAGCAACATACACTTTGCTATAATAGAAAATTAATCCTCTTATCTGATGGTTAAGTCCCTAGGTGGCACAAGCGATTGATTGGCTGATAATCTAAAGGTTGACAGTTCAAACCCAATCAGAAGCACCACAGAAGAAAAGGCCTAGTGATCTGCTTCCATAAAAATTACAGCCAAGAAAACCCTATGGAGCATGTCTCTGACATAGGTGTTGCTATGAGTTGGTAGAAATTCAACAACAGAGAGACTTTGGTTTATGTGATGGTTGGATTATCTATAGATGACATGCATGCATCTTGATTCTTTCTCATCTTGTGATGGGTTGCATTTCCATCTGGAATACTGCCTGATTGACTAAGAGAGGCTTCAGTTTCCCAAAGTCTTATGGTCAGACTTCTGGAGCAGATTTAGTCTTAGTATGCCAAGTTATTGACCTTTTTAATAAAGCTCTTGGGAAGACTTCATGCAAATAGATGGCCAGTGAGCCAGTACCACCAACCCCTGTACCTGCCAAAGCATGTTTGGATTCACCATGGATGTAGGTATGCAGCTTAGGTCCTTGCTCATGAAAATGCGCTGCAAGATTACTTTTATTTTCAAAAAGTAGACTGCATAAAAATGCCATTTAGCACCCTATAATGGATTATCAAAACAATAGTTTATAAATTTTTAAGAGGTCAATATAGACAGCTATATCTTCAAACAATACCATTAACTTTTGTTGTCATTGTTGTTAATACAGACCTGAACTTTCTGTACTTGCAAAGTGTCCTGTGAAATCCCCATGGATAGATAAGTACAATCTGAATCTTGTGAAAAAATTATACTAAAGGGTGCTGACTAAAGGATCATTGACAGATAGGTTTTTGGTAGCATGGCCTGATCTACTGCAGAGTTTTATCCAGGACTTGAATAAAGATATGGTGGGCAAGCTTATAAAATTTTCAGATGACAGAGATCTTGGTGAAATGGAAAACGCAGTAGATGACAGAATCAGGGCACAAAAAGATTTCAACAGGTTAAAGTGATGGACTACACCTAACAGGATAAAATATAATCATAATAAAAAGTAAGATTCTGTATTAGAGTTTCATTGGTAGCTGGATAAATGCAGAAAGGGATGCTGGGGTTTAGTAACAGCTCACACACAGGCAAATCAATGCAAAATAAGTCCATGAAGCTGCTGGAGATATCCACGGACACATAGGCTGCATTAACAGAAGTATTACTTCTAAAACAAAGGAGAAGCTAAGTCTTCTAGGGCTTTGTGTGGCAGTATTGTGTCCCAAACAAGGGACATAGGCAAACTGGGGTGTGTTCTTAAGAGAGTGGTTAAATTAGGGACACTATGTCATAGGGTGAACTGGTGCCCTATGAAAAGTTGGACATGGGTTAGAGCTATCTATCGTGGAAAAGACCTAAGGCAGGAAGAGATGAGGGTGGGCAATAATGCTGAATGCAGTATTTGAAGTATTGACACATTTAAGAGTGTTTAAATTTATTCTGTATCTCTCTAAAAAATAAACACTAAGACCAATAAATAGAAGCTACAAGAACACAAATTTTTGATGCAATGAACAACTTCAGGAAGGAAGGAGCTCCCCTTTACTAAAAATTGTAACAAAACAAAACAAAACAAGAACAAAACCACTCATTTGTTGAGAATGCTGTATGGGGACATTTAAGCATTATACTGGATCACTGATGCTGTAACTCTGTTATTCCAAGTGCCACCCCACTGCACCATCCCATGTTTCCCTGCTACTGTCCGTCCTCCTCTCTATAAGCCTCAGTATTCTAAGCTTTGATGTTGCTGTTGCTGTAAGCTGCCATTGGGTTGCCTCCTGAGCCATGGTGAACCCCTGCACAACAGAATGTAACACTGCCTGGTCTTGTACCATCCTCATGATCAGTAGCAGATTGGACCATTGTGATCCATAGGGTTTTTACCGGCTGACTTTTAGAAGTAGATGTCCAGGCCTTTCCTCTTAGTCTTAGTCTGGAAGCTCTAGAGAAATCTGTCCAACATCAGAGTAACACACGTGTCCACTGACAGCATGGTGGTAACAGTGCATGAGGTGTATTGGCCAGGAATCAAACCTGGGTCTCCTCATGGAAGAAGACAATTCTACCACTAAACTACTGCTGCCCCCCAAGCTTTGATAACAACCACAAAAATGGCCAATTCTTATATAACTGCTGCTTATTTTGCACCATTCTAGGCATTTTACATATACTAACTCATTGAAGGCTGATTACAATATAGTGAGGCACATACTATTACTATCCCCATTTTATTGATGAGAAAAAGGGTAAAGAAAGGTTAGATAACCAGCCCACATTCCCATAACTGGGAAGTGGTAGAGCTCAGGCAGTGCTCCAGCATCTGTGGTCTTAGTGGCACCAATTTAGCTCAGAAAGGAGGAATCAAAGAAGAGGTGCTTATCTCATCTTCTCTTCCCTTTTGCACAGAAATCTCACTTTTATGGTTTTTTTATGGTCCCTATGTAGTAAGGAGGCAGGGAAGGCTTTGAGAGCCCTTGAAAGTTTGCCAGATCAAAAAGTTTCCAGAAATAACCTCTTCACACAATGCAAGTGGAAGAAAACGCCCTGAAGGAATTGAAGCTTTGGATCTGCCTTAGTTACCTAGTGCTATTGTAACACATACACCACAAGTGTTGTTGTTGTTGTTAAGTGCC
>NW_006921794.1:393734-404078 GCF_000298275.1 Orycteropus afer afer
GCTCCCGAAGACCTGGTCCCTCTCGGTAGGGTAACAAGGGAACGTGTTCAGTGCAGATCAGTGAGTAAGCACAAGCCCACCTTGTTTCAGTGCCTATGCTTAAACTGCCCCCTGGCCACAAGTAGGTGGCTTTAAAGAAAAAAAATAGTATTGTCTCACAGTTTTGGAGGCCATAAGCCTAAATCAGGGTGTCAGCTCTGAGGGAGGGTCTTTCCTTGTCACTAACCTTAGGCTATCCTTGTATTCTTTGTCTTGTAGAGGGATCTGAATCTGATGTCTGCTTCCCCCTCTATGTGTATCACTGTGTCTGTTCTGGTCTTTTAATAAGATACCACTCAGAAGGGATTAGGTTTAGAACCCACTCTACTCCACTATGGCCTCATTAACATAACAAAATAACTCCTCTTTCGCAAGAGGATCACATTCATAGGTATAAAGGTTAGGACTTCAATATATATATTTTGAGAGGATAAAATTCAATTCATAACAGTACCCATCGTAGTTGCTATGGGAAATACGGTTCCCTGGAAGGACATCAAGGAGATCTGATGGTGCTGTGGTTAAAACATTGGGCTGCTAACCAGAAGGTCAGTGGTGGAAACCCACCAGCAGCTTTGCTGGAGAAAAATAATGTAGTCTGCTTCCATAAAGATTTACAGCCTTGGAAGCCAAATGGGGCCAGTTCTACCCTGTCCTATAAGGTTGTTGCGAGCTGGAATCAACTCAGTGGCAGTGGGTTTGGGTTTTTTTTTTTAGTTCGAGTGACATCCTAAATGCTTGGATATGTAGAGAATTAGCAGGCAATGTTGACTGAATGAGCCAATGAAGGCACAAATAAAAACATGATACATGACAGCTGGTCACAAAACAGAAAACAATTCTGGGAATTAGCAAATATTTTATCTTATGTTATTAAAAGCTAAACATCTTAGCACTAAATAGCTATATATTTCAAATTGGACATGTATCAGTTAGTATGGATTCAGCTGCAAATAACACAATTTTCAAGCAAATTGTGGCTTAATAGGGTTTATTCTTGTCCCATTACAAGAGAAAGAAGATGCTGGTAGTATTGGGTCAGTGATCCCAAACTGATATTTGTGATTCTCTTGGCCTTCACCTGGTGGTCATACACTGCCTACTTCATCTGAAGCCAGGGTACAGGGTGTGGCACTGAACGGAGGGCTTATCTTCTTGCAATTTATGCCAGAGGACTCCATTTCCCAGAAGTTTCCCAGTAGACTTCACCTACTATCTTATGTTGTTTTTGTTGTGTGCCATCCAGTGGATTTTGACTCATAGCAACCCTACAGGACAAAGTAGAACTGTTCCACTGGGTTTTGTAGGCTGTAATCTTTATGGGAACAGATTGCTGGTGGGTTTGAATTGTCCATCTTTTGGTTATCAACTTGACACTTAACCATTGTGCCACCAGGGGTTCTTAATACCTCATTGGCCAAATGTATCAGACAGCTAGCGCTATTACTGCTGAACAACCACAAAATCATCTTAGGGACACAGCAATAAGCACTGATTTTCTGTTCATGAATCTGTGGGTCAGCAGGGGTGGCTCTGCTTTAGGCTGCAGTTTGGCAGGTCCTTCATGGCAGCTGGTCTATGAGTCTCTCATTCTTTTTTGACCTGGGCTTCCCAGGGCATGTCTTCTCCTGGGAGGGGTCAGAAGCTCCTTGAGAAGCAGGGCTAGGTTTAGAATGGGCACACTTGTCCTTCTGCATACATTCCAAGTCTAAAATTAACAGGGAAGGATAGTGTACTCTTCTCATGGAGATCATGGCAGGGGAGTAAATATTTGCTCAAGAGTAATTTAATCAGCCACTAAAGGATTGAGCCAGAGGCTGGGTTCACCTTCACTAATGGCAAAGGACATTTATGCAATCCTAAACATATTTAAAACATATTTGAGAAGTCTGTAGGTGATGCAAATGATGAAGACATTCAACTGTGAATCAAAAGATTGGTGGTTCAAGTCTATCCAGAGGACAACAAAGAAAGGCTTGGTAATCAACTTGCAAAAACTCAGCCATTGAAAACTCTAGGCAGCACAGTTCTATTCAGACACACATGAGTTGCCATGAGTTGGAATTGCCTAGATGGTACCTTTTTTGTGTGTGTGTTTAAAACACATTTGGAGGGCTGTTATCAAGGACGAAAGAGGTAAATGGCTTTTGGCAAATAGCATCTGCCAGAGGATGAGAATCTGATCTGGAAGGAACTTTTATACTTCTATCCACATCTGAAACCATAAAAGCACTAAGCCGTAATGTGTTTAAACAGATAATTGTTTTTTCTGCTTCATACCTCCAGGGACTTGGAAGAAGATGAGAAAGGCAACTATTGTTTATTATGTTTCTAATACGTACCAGGAACTATAAACCCTGCTGCCGTCAAGTCCCTCCAACTCACAGGGACCATAGAACATAATAGAACTGTCCCATAGAGTTTCCAAGGCTATATTCTTTATGGAAGCAGACTGCCTCATATTTCTCCCATGAAGCTGCTGGTGGGTCTGAACTGTTGATTTTTTTGGTTAGCAGTTGAGTACTTGACCACTGCATCACTAGGGCTTCTTGCCAGAAACAATGCTAAAAACATAAGGTAGACAAAGTTTGTTTATTCTTTAAAACTTTTAGAGAAAAATATCATTATGGTTTCATAGAGGCCAAAAATAGAACCTTTGAGAACAAACCTGAATATACAAATACACAGAGAAAGAGTGTGCTTTTGTGGTGCAACAGTTAAGCACTGAGCTTCTAACTCAATGTTGGTGCTTGATTCCACCCAGCCAACTCACTCAGCTGCTGGGAAAGCCTTGGCAATCTGTTCTCATAAAGATTGTTCTTGTTCGTGTTCTTATTGTTAGATGCCATTTAGTTGGCTCTGACTCATAGTGATGCTGTGTACAACAAAATGAAGCATTACCTGATCCTGCGTCAGCCTCATAATTCTTGCTATACCTGAGCCCATCATTATAGCCACTGTGTCAATCCATCTCATTGAGGGCCTTCCCCTTTTTCACTGACCCTCCACTTTGCCAAGCATGATATCCTTCTCCAGGGAATGGTCCCTTCTGACAACATGACCAAAGTAGGTGAGACAAAGTCTGGCCATTCTCACTTCCAAGGAGCATTCCAGCTGCTCTTCTTCCAGGACAGATCTGTTAGCTCTTCTGACAATCCTTGGTACTTTCAGTATTCTTCACTAACACCACAACTCAAAAGTATCAACTCTTCTTCAGTCTTATTTATTCATCATCCAGGTTTCACATCCATATGAGGTGATTGAAAACACCATGGCTTCGGTTAAGCATACCTTAGTATTCAAAGAGACATCCTTGCTCTTCAGTACTTTAAAGAGGTCTTTTGCAGCAGATTTGCACAGTACAATATGTCATATGACTTCTTGACTGTTAGTGTTGATTATGGAACCAAGTAATATGAAATCTTTGACATAAAGATTACAGCCTAGAAAACCCTGTGAGGCAGTTCTACTCTATCACATGGAGTTGCTATGAGTTGAAATTGACTTGATAACACTTAAAAACAACACCATGTATAATTTTACTGTCAAAAAATATGTTACAAAGTTTGTCATTTTAACTTTTTAAGCATAAATTTCAGTGGCATTAATTATATTCACCATGTTGTACAACCATCATCATCACTATCAATTTAACTATCACACCAAACAGAAACTTTTTAAGCAATAATTCTCCATTTCCTCCTTCCTCACTTGGTAACCACTAATAAATATTTATCTCCATGCATTTAACTATTTTAGGTGTTTCATATAAGTGAGATCATACAATATTGCCGTTTTTTGCCTGACTAATTTCAGTCAGGCCTTGGTGACAGAAATAATTCTGGAGATCCCATGATAGAATTTTGTAAGACCAACAACTTACTCATTGCAAATACTTTTTTCAACAACACAAAAGGTAGCTATACATGTGGACTTCACCAGATGGAGTACGCAGGAATCAGACTGATGATATCTGTGGCAAGAGGCGATGGAGAAGTGCAATATCTTCAGCCAAAACAAGCCCCAGAACTGATTGTGGAACAGACTATCAACTGCTCATATGCAAGTTCAACTTGAAATTGAACACAATTAAAACAAGTCCACAAGAGCCAAAATATGAACTAGAATATATCCCTCCTGAATTTGGAGACCATCTAAAGAATGGATTTGATGCATTGAACACCAATGAGTGAAAACCAGAAGAAATGTGGGATGACATCAAGAACTTCATCCATGAAGAAAGCAAGAGGTCATTAAAAATATGGGAAAAGAAGAAAAAAAAAAATGGATGTCAAAAGAGACTCTGAAACTTGCCCTTGAACAGAGAGCAGCTAAAGCAAAGAGAAGAAATGACAAGATGAAAGAGCTGAACAGAAGATTTGAAAGAGCAGCTCGAGCAGACAAAGCCAATTACTATAATGAAATGTGCAAAGACCTGGAGTTAGAAAACCAAAAGGGAAGAACACGCTCAACATTTCTCAAGCTCAAAGAACTGAGGAAAAAATTTAAGCCTCGAGTTGCAATGTTGAAAGATTCTATGGGTAAAATATTGAATGATATTGGAAGCATCAAAAGAAGATGGAAGAAATACACAGAGTCACTGTACCAAAAATGATTAGTCAATGTTCATCCATTTCAGGAGGTGGCATATGTTCAAGAACCAATGGTATTCAGGGAGGAAATCAAAGCTGCACTGAAGGTATTAGCAAAGAACAAGACTCCAAAAATTGATGGAATACCCATTGAGATATTTCAACAAATGGATGCCTCACTGGAGGCACTCACTCGGTCATACCAAGAGATTTGGAAGACAGCCACCTGGCCAAATGACTGGAAGAGATCTATATTTCTGCCCTTCCAAAGAGAGGTGATCCCACAGAATATGGAAATTATCAAACAATATCATTACTATCACATGCAAGTAAAATCTTACTGAAGATAATTCAAAAATGGTTGCAGCAGTATGTTGACAGAGAACTTCCAGAGGTCCAAGCTGGATTCAGAAGAGGATGTAGAACAAGGGATATCATTGCTGATGCCAGATGGATCATGGCTCAAAGCAAAGCATACCAGAAGCATGTTTACCTGTGTTTTATTGACTATACAAAGGCATTTGATTGTGTGGATCATAACAAATTGTGGATAACATTGAGAAGAATGGGAATTCTGGAACACTTAATTGTACTCATGAGGAACCTGTACCTTGACCAGGAGGCTGTCATTCGAACAGAACAAGAGGACACTGCATGGTTTAAAATCAAGAAGGGAGTACATCAGAGTTGTATCCTTTCCCCATACTTATTTAATCTATATCCTGAACAAACAATCCGAGAAGCTGGACTGTATGAAGAAAAAGGAGGCATCAGGATTGGAGGAAGGCTCATTAAAAACCTGCGATACGCTGACAACACAACTTTTCTTCCTGAAAGTGAGGATGACTTGAAGTATTTACTGATGAAGATTGAAGACTACAGTCTGCAGTATGGATTACATCTCAATATAAGGAAAACAAAAATTCTCACAACTGGACCTGTAAGCAGCATCACGATGAATGTAGAAAAGATTGAAATTATCAAAGACTTCACATTGCTTGGTTCTACAGTTGATAGCAATGGAGGCAGCAGTCAGGACATCAGATGACCTATAGCACTGGGCAAGTCAGCTGCAGAGAACCTCTTTCAAGTGCTGAGAAGCAGAGATGTCTCCTTGAGGACTAAGGTATGCCTGACACAAGCCATGATATTTTCAATTCCCTCATATGCATGTGAGAGCTGGACAATGAATAAAGAAGATGAAAGAATAATTGATGCTTTTGAGATGTGGTGCTGGTGAAGAATGCTGAAAGTACCGTGGATGGCTAAAAGAACTAACAAATCTGTCCTGGAGGAAGTGCAGCGTGAATGCTCCTTGGAAGCAAGAATGACCAGACTTCATCCCACCTACTTTGGCCATGTTGTCAGAAGGGAACATTCCCTAGAGAAGGATGTCATGCTTGGTAAGGTGGAGGATCGACGAAGGAGGGGAAGGCCCTCAGTGAGATGGATTGACACAGTGACTGCCTCGATGGGCTCAAGTGTAGCAGGGATCTTGGAGCTGGCGCAGGACCAGGTGGTGTTTCATTCTGCTGTGCATAGGGTCGCTATGAGTTGGAGATGACTGCACGGCACCTAACAACAACAACAACAACAATTTAACTCAGCTTGTTTCCAAGTTTCAACCATGATGTAGCATGTATCAGGACTTCATTTCCCTTTAAGGTTTAGTAACGTTTTACTATACATATGTACCAGGTTTTTCTTATCCGTTCTTCTGTTGATGGACATTAAGGCTGTTTCCACCTTTCAGTTATTATGAGTAATGCTGCTATGAACACTAGTATACAAATCTGTTTGAATTCCCACTTTCAAGTCTCTGGGGTACCTAGGGTAGAACTGCTGGGTCTTACAGTAATTCTAATAAACATATATACTTTAAAACATGGAAATGTACATCCATTTTCTGATCTTTTGAGGTTGGATCAAGGCCTTTATTTGCATACAAACAACATTTCTGGAAAGAGGCTCTATGATTTTTGTGATTATTACAAAGGACATGTAGAACCATGCAGGGGATGCTCTTTAGTTGTCATAATGCTGAGGCTTCCCCATAGTATTTACCAGTACAGACTAGAGATGCTAAATGTCCCACAAGGCTGAACAGTGTTGCAAAATGAGACATCTCACCTAAGATGTCAATAGGATTCTCATTGAGAAGGCTTGGATCATTTAGCTGATAGGATTTCACATTAGCTAACATGATACACACCCTTAATGCTGTATGAGAGTCTAAAATCAGAGGCACATGGTGTGTGTAGATAGAGTAGCCTGAAAACAAAGACTTAACCCCACCTTAAGTCTTGGCATGAATCTGGAATTCATGTTGAAATTTGAAACTGATTTTTCTGACAGTAGCTTCTCTAATCTTTGTGCTGACCTAAACCCTATATCCTGAGGAAACATTTTTCTTCTCCATGGTCTGGCAGGTATGTGATGTCACAAAATATTCCCAGAGGGTTTTTCCTCCATGCTCAACAGATACAGGATGTGAAAGGTAATGCCTGAAAGGTCTTGATATGTAGCATTATTGATAAATCTTCTATACAATGGACCCCTAGGAACAAACATGCTTGAGAAAGCAATTTTAATAACATGTTCTCAGAAAAGCCTTTCTTGTCACTGCCCTGTCAACATCCTGTAATTAACTAGAGAGTATGTATGCTTGCCATTAGGAATCTGTAACCAATCATGTAATCCCACCTATATGTTAGCCACCAAATCCCACTGCCATCAAATTGATTCTGACTCATAGCAACACTTTTTTGGACAAAGTAGAACTGTCCCATAGGATTTTCAAGGCTGTAAATCTTTGCAGAAGTAGACTGCCTCATCTTTCTCCCAAGGAGCAACTGATGGGTTTGAACTGCCATCCTTTTGATTAGCAGCCCAGTGCTTTAATCACTGCACCACTGAGAGCTCCTTTGTCATCTACCAGTTCCCTTTAAGTCCCTGCTCTCAGATATCCCTCCTTCACGTCTCCTTACTATCGTGCAGCCAATCATGATTTTGCAGCTTTAGTGCCTGCTTTCACTATATAAATATGCTGGCCTCTCTTGTCTGGCAGAGCAGCCATCTCCACTCTGCGAATTTGGATGTTTTCCCAGTCCAGACCTCTCTGGACTTTCACATAAATCTCTTAATTTTACTTTTACAGAGTGTGAGTCTTCATCCTAGAACAATGCATTATCTATGATTTCCAGGTTTGTTTAAAATAGAAGAAATCTTAAAAAACACTTAAAAGCAAATAGATACAGAATGCTTCCTTGTAATTATTTTTTTTCCTCTTGTCTTTTTAAACTATCTTGTGCATGTCTAACCACACAACACATTTCATTAATCCTAACATCAAACCTGCTTTTTTTTTTTCTCTCTTAATAAAAACTACTCTTTTTAATCAGCTTATATAATACTTAGGGAGCTCTGGTAGCGTAGTGTCTAAGGCATTTGACTGCTAACCAGAAGGCTGGCAGTTCAAACCCAACAGCCACTCCTTGGAAGGAAGACTGGGCAATCTACTTCCGTAGTGATACTGCCTCGGAAACCCAAGGAGGGGTCGCTATGAGTCGGGTCCGACTTGACGGCACATAACAACAACAACAACAACATATAATACTTAACCAAAGCAGATGATTTTAATACCAAGCATAATAGAATAAACACATTTGGGGACATACTCATTTTGCTAAGTATACAGTAAAATTATGAGCACCATTGGTTAATAAGGAAATTCCAGAAAAATACGATTGCCTCAGAGTACTTTCACTAAAATGCATTTCCTAGCATTGGTATTAATCGGCTAAGGATAGTCCCTTGCAACCCAAATCATAATCTAGTGGATATCCATGGTCCTTCCCAATCCTAGAAGTGGTTGAAGAAATGGGTTACTTTGTGGTTGAAATCCCCATCAGGCCTATCACTTGTTTTCTTTCTTTCCCACTTGCCCTAGAGTTCTTCTGTCTTTGTCTCCTTTGTTTTGGTCTATTAGCCCTCTACCAGAGTTTCAAGCTGGCTACATGCAATATGAAACCCAAATACCAGTAGCTTAGTGAGACATAAGGGACTTGACTGCTAACCAGAAGGTCAGTGCTTCAAACCCACCAGCTGCTCCACAGAAGGAAGACGAGGCAATCTACTTCGGTAGATTTATAGCCTCAGAAATCAGTGGGAGTTGCTGAGTCAGAAATGACTCGATGGCAGTGAGTTTGAATTGTTTTGGTTCAAGTAATGAGAAAGGGCTTTTTATTTTATCTTACTCTCCTTGTTTTTAGAAGTTCTGGTAGCATAGTGACTGAGGCACTTGACTGCTAACCAGAAGGCTGAAGGTTCAAACCCACCAGCCACTCTTCGGAAGGAAGGTTGGACAATCTACTTCCATAATGATATTGCCTTGGAAACCCAAGAAGGGGTGGCTATGAGTCAGGTCAGACTCAACGGCACATAACAACAACAACTTCATGTTTTGTTGCATTTGGATCTAGTGATCCAGTCTCAGACAGTTGCCTTGGTGAAGCTGACCTAGAAATCTATTACGATGTGCATTTTTATAATTGTTCTTCTTGTTTCACCTAGCATGGAGCTTATGAACTATTAGAACAATTGCCATGACTTTTGTCCCCATTCCATGTAATGTTGGCAAGTAACCTTATGGACATCATCTCCAACCCTTCCATAACCCATAGGTTATGTGACCATCTTTGATTTGTCCACAGTTGTGTGCTGGGATTCTCAGTTACACTGAGATCTAATGAGGGGCAGTAAAATTCAGAGACTAAGATCTCATCTGCTTGAATCAGAAAAATCTGACTTTGCAGGCTGGTTCCACAATATTTTACCTCCACATCTTTGGGCAGCTTTCTTAACTTCTCAAGCCAACCTTAACTTGGGTTTTTTCAGAGCATTAAATGAGATCATGCAAGCTTGAGACATAGTAAGTGCTCAATAATTATGAGGGAGTGAAAGAATTTTACATATATTTTATAGTTTAACCCTCATATCACCCCATGAACCAAGTACAATTAGCACTGTTTTATAGATCAGACATCTGAGCCACAAAGAGGTTCAATGCCTCACTCAAAGTTATATAGCTGTTTACTGGTAGCCCAGGATTTAAGCCCAAACAGGCTAGTTATGGCATATGCCATGCTGGCCACCATGCTATGCTTTCTCTGTTTTCGTAGGTCTTGTTGTCAATGTTGCCTATGCCTATATAGCTTTGATAAAGAATAAATGGGAAAAGATAGGCTCTCTATTTCTTTCATGAGGTCCTTCTTTCTGCTTTCTTTTGCCACCAACAAATTCTCCCCTTTCACCTTTTCTGCAGAAGATAAATTTTTAGCCTTCTTCTTCTGTTCTGTCATTCATGACCAGCTCCCTGATCTAGCCTTACCTCACTAAGCACTTACTTTGTCACTCCATGCCTTTAACTTAGCTTTAGCCCCTGAAAAGCATAAACTGGTAAGTTGCTAGGTTAAGGCTAATTAGAGCCATGTCCCATGTGGTTTCTTTCTAAACTCCCAATTCTCATTCTGATCTTGTGGACTGCCTCAGAGGTTTCTCAATATGTTTCTGCTTGAATCTTGATTATTTCCTTCCTTCTGGTGACTGTAGGCTTTTCTTGCTGTTCTTTCTCTAATTGTTGGAGATGTTCTTTTAAAGTATTGATTTTGGCTCTTTCTTCTTTTTTGATGTGTGCACTTATTGCTATAAATTG
>NW_006921794.1:406981-419885 GCF_000298275.1 Orycteropus afer afer
AGAGCACTGTCTCTTTAAATATCCAAGATAGTCATGCAGCTTAAACGTACAACATGGCAGCGCCCTCTGGACCAGCAAAAGTCTACCACTCGGCCCACCTTTCTCTTCACCTTCCCCAGTTTATTCCCTAGCTACTATACACAGTCCTCCGCACGGACCCTGGCTAGCAGGGGATTTTTAGATTAATTCTTAAGTCTTACAACCACCAGATTCTGCGAGAGTGCTCTCTTTAAACATCCACAATAGTTACGCCGCTTTTTTTTTTTTTAAATGTACAACATGGCAGCGCTCTCCGGACCGGCAAAAGTCTACCACTCAGCTCACCTTTCTCTTCACTTTCCCCATTCCCTAGCCACTATACACTGTACACAGTCCTTCGCGCAGACCCTGGCTAGCAGGGGTTTTTTAGGTTAATTCTTAAGTCTTACGACCACCCGATTCTGCGAGAGTGCTGTCTCTTTAAATATCCAAAATAGCCAAGCCACTTTTTTTTTTTTAAAAAAAAGTACAACATGGCAGCGTCCTCCGGACCGGCAAAAGTCCGCCACTAAGCCCACCTTTCTCTTCACCTTCCCCAGTTTGTTCCCTTGCCACTGTACACAGTTCTCCACAGGGACCCTGGCTAGCAGGGGATTTTTAGATTAATTCTTAAGTTCTACCACCACTTGGGAATGTCCAGGTCATTTGTGCTGTCAGGGGCCCTCAGGTCCCTGCCAGACCGCAGCTCTGTATATCTCCTTTTTTGGTATTTTCACGCAAATTCTTCTGCTAGTTGGGGTTTAGTCTATTTCTGAATCCTTCTCTTCAAGGCTCAGGGATCCAAGATTAACTTCTGTGTCTGTGTCAATTGGTTTCCCTTTTCTTTGTTGAAGAGGGTCTGTGCAGTCCTTCTATCTAGTCCGCCATCTTCCCAGCTCGGTTTTTCAATATGTTACACCTCAAACTAGACACCATGTGAGTGACCAGAGCAGACGCTGATGGGTCTAGTTACTTCCCACGATCTGGATGTTATAATCCTCTTGGTGTTGCCTAAGAAAATGTTAGTTCTCTTAGAAGCTATATTTGAGAAGCTATGTTGAATCCTATTAAATTTAGAACAAACTAAACTTTGGAAATCATCTAAAAACAGATATTTGTTATTTTTAACTATGTTAAATTTATCTTATTTATTTTGTATTTCTATTCAACTCTCAGTCATCCTGAAGGATTATGTTATTTTTTTATATTACTCAGTATTTATATTAATTAATTCCAAATATATACATAATCTGAAAATCTCATAAATATACAATACACAGCATTTTGCAAGTTTTTATTTAAAAAAAAAAAATGTTGCATAGGACATGGTTCAGTACTGAATTGTTATGTGCTCCTATAGAAACACAACCAAGGTTGACATAAAGTTATTCATCAGTATTCTTGGATACAGTTGTTCAAAAAATTAGGCATTTCCCTAACATGTACTATCCTAAAGATCATACTTCATCTTCTATACATAGAAAAATAACCAGAGATTTTATCAAGTACCTAACTGAAATCACAATATACCGGTATGCATCTCTTATGTCCATGGGTTCAATCAATGTCTGACCACTTAAAAATCCATGATCCCCATAAGGCTTTTTCCTTCTTGCTTAGGGGAAAGCAGCTCTCCTATTATTTCCTCTTGATGGTTTTAAAAACTCCAAACCCCCAGAGCGAACAAGCAGCAGGGTTCCAGGGAGCATCCCAACCCCCACAGCATCTTTTTCTTTCCTCTGTTTTCCCTTCCTCCTAGCTTCATTAACCTCCCCAGGAGACTTTCACTCCCAGCGCAGGGCAGTGCTGGCCCATGCAGCTCTTCTCCTCCTGCCAAGACACTGGCTGTGCTGGCTGGGCATTCTCTGGCTCCCAGCTCCAGGTGACAAAAGCAGCTACACATGATCCGGAAGTGGCCACACCAACAGGGCAGTGGCAGCCAAGGTTGGCACTGGCAGCTACACTCCCAGCTCCTGCAACCTGCTCCCTGTCAGGTCCCCACAGCCACCTCTCCATGCCACTCATGCATCCCCCACCCACCCCCCAACACCCGGCGGTGCACAAAGTCCCAATCTGGCTGCAAATGCAGCTCCAGCCGGCACACACCAGGTAAGCCCGTCCTTCTGTATTAGTGTATACAGCATGCAGCTTTTGTCCAGGAAGCTCCCATAAGTTTTTAATATAACAAGCTTTGCAATGGTTTAACTACAGATTGTATGGGGATGGCCTATATATGATATAGTGTTCACATAATGACAAAATGGCATAACATTCTATTTCACAAAATATATTGTGGACATTAAGTGATGCGTACTTATAGTTTGTCAACAGCATTCCTTTGTGAAATAACTTTACCAGAAAGGAAATAAGGCTAGCTCAGCATGGACTGCCAGAAGAACAAACGAGTCCATTTGGGAGAACGTACAGCCAGAATGTTTCTTAGAAACAAAGGACAGTGAGACATCATGTTGCTTACTTTGGACACATCATCAGGGAAGACCAATTGCTAGTAAAAGACAACATGCTTGGTGAAGTAGAGGGTCAGCAAAGACAAGGGAGACACTCAATGAAAAAAAAAATGACATAGCCACTTCAACAATGGGCTCACACATACTAATGACCGTTAGGTGCAGGACCAGGAGATTTTTCATTCTGTTATACATAAGGTCACCATGAATCAGAGCCAACTCAACATCAACTAACAACAGCATAACCTGGTCTTAGGGACTCATATGACTTCTGGGTAATGGACCACTCTTTCCTAAATGCTCAAAATCTATCTGTTTGGCATGAATGTCTAGATATTTGCTGAGAACCAACATCCTGCTTGCTAATCTGTAGTTTTTGTACTGCATTCTTGATTCCTTTTGAAAATCAGGGTAGCTTTTTCATCTGTCCCACATTCACTGTTCTTCAAGAGCGCCCACAGTGGTTGTGATGCTTCAAAACTACCTCTAGTCCCTGGGATGACCGTCAGCTGAGCTGGAGATGTGAGCTCATCAGTGTTTGTTCCGGCTTGCAATTACCTCTTACTTCACTGGCTTTGCACTACCTTTTCAAGTTTCAATTTTGTTTTCCTTATTGGAGAAGACAGAAGCAAAATAGGAGTGGAGTAATTCTGCTCTCTCCTTGTCATCTGTTAAATTGTATTCAATGTTCCTCAACCCTCTGTGTGCTTATCTGTTTCTTATTCTTCTTGCCTCTCACAGTTCAAAAAACTTCTGCCTGTTGTTCTGGCATTGTTTTTCAGTTTCAACTCATTCTAGGGTTTTGCCTCTCTGACACTGTTTACAGAACTGGGTCATTTGATCCAAAAAAAAAAAAAAAAAAATGTACTAAATGCACATTCTAATGGAGGAAGAATGACAGTAAACACCACAAACATGTATTCTAAGGTAGTATAATATATGTGTGGAAAATAATACATGTGTGGAAAAAATGAGTACAGAGATTTGGAATGCTCTAGGGGACATAATGCAATTTGAAGAGCAGTCAAAATAGCCTTGTTGAGCTAGCAACATTTCAGGTGGAGCAGTGAGCGATCTCTTGTGCTTGATATTAATTACATGCCTTTATTTCCCTCTTTTATACATAGATTCTTGTATTCTGAATCAATTGTAGGGGTGCAAAAAGAAAGTATGCCTCTTTTTAATATCCCTCCAATTTTCCATTAACACTCTGCTCTCCCACCTTCTTTAAGTCAGGTATTAAGGTCTACAGACTGAACCTTTGTCAATTTTTTTTTTCTTTTCTTAATTTTTTATTGTAATTTGGGTGGAAGTTTACAGAGCAAATTCATTTTCCATACAGCAGTTCACACACACTTTGTCTCATGACATGGACTACAATTTCCCACAATGCAACAACTCTCTTCCCACTTCCTCTCCATAGTTACCTCTTCCCTGTGTCCTTCCCTCCCATGTACTCCTTGCCCCCGAAATGGTCTGTCTCCCTGTGCATACACTGCCCTTCTGTTCTCCCATGATTGATTGCTCCAAGGAGTTTATCAACCTAATGTAAATGTTCAGCACATATGTCTATCTTTTGTTTGGCTGGAAGCCACAGGAGTGGGTTCGGTTCCAGACCTGAAGGGCAGCTAGGGGCCATAGTCTCAAGGGTCTCTATCCAACCAGCAAATCTGATTCCCTATGCCCCTTTTTATGATTTTGAGGTTTGCTCTACATTGATCTCCCACTCTATCCAACATTTCCTACATAGATCCCCCTCTGAGTGGTTGACAGTGGTAGATGAGCACTATCTAGTTCTTCTGGTCTCATAGTTATATAGGCTGAGGATTGCTTGGTGTACCAGTCCCTTGGACTAAGAGAGACCCATCATTGCATGTAGATGGTTGCTTGCAAGCTTTTAAGGTCCCAGTCACTACTCACCAAAGTAGAATATGGAACAATGTCTTTGTGTAGTATGTTACATTAATTGAGCTTGATGTCCCCTATGCTGTGTTGAATTCTTAATTTCAATTGTCAAATAATCCAATTCTGGCACATTGTAGGCACTGGTTGTTGGGTGGTGCTATCAAATTGATTTCAACTCATAGCAACCCATGTGACAGAGTAGAATTGCCCCAGAGGGTTTTCTTGGCTATAAATTTTACAGAAGCAGATCACCAGGTCTTTCTCCATGGAGCTGCCACATGGGTTCTAATTGCCAATCTTTCAGTTAGCAGTCAAGCACTTAACCATTTGGACCACAAGGGTTCCTTCATAGGCACTTGTTGCTATGTGCTATCAAGTCGGACCCGACTCATAGTGACCCCTCCTTGGGTTTCCGAAGCAGTATCACTAAGGAAGTAGATTGCCCCATCTTCCTTCCAAGGAGTGCCTGGTGGATTTGAACAGCTATCCTTCTGGTTAGCAGTCAAGTGCCTTAGGCACTATGCTATCAGAGCTCCCTCATAGGCACTTAGAAAATATTTATTGATTGAATAAATATGAACAAAATCATCATATGATCATAGAAAATAGTAATGCATAACAAATTTTGAAGCCTCTAGGAATATATTCCCTTGAATAGAATCCTTTGCAGAAGCACTTATGATGTCATTCACAAAGGCAGACTGGAGGGATGGCAGGTGGTGAGTTTGTGGTTTGAGTCTGCAGCCCATCCTGTCCAGTTCCTTGAGGAACACCCTTCATTTCATGGGAATAGAAGCTCATTCTCTGAGGCTGCCCGTGAACTTGGGAACTGTACATCCAGGCATTGGTTCTGTGAGAACAGGAAGTGGGAAAATCACCCACAAGGCATTTTCCATTTAGCTTTAAATCTTCCTAGTTGAGCTATGTTTGCTGGTCACCACAAAACAAACAGCAGCCAGTTTTTCCCAGGGTCCCTCATCTTGGGTGGGCTGAACATGAAAGGCTCTTGCCAAAAGGCCCTGATCCCAGAGTGTTGTTATTTGTAAGGTTAGAAAACAGAAATTTGCCAACAACAGGATGCTGACATTCTGTGTTGGAAAACTGTCTGGAATATTCTTTTTCCCTTGGCTTGAAATATGCATACGGTGGCAATTTAATGGAGTCTCTGTTCTAAGAACATAGATAATGAGCAAAAGAAACTTAGAAGATTGCTAACCATATAATGTTTGGCAAAACTGGGACATGTTTGAGAGTGAAAGTACCTTTTAATCATCACCCTGGTAAGAAAGGTGTAAACCAAGGCTTTTACAGGCAAACTGGAATACATGGTGATCCTGTGCAAGAGAAAAACTAGAGACTACTAGCTGAAAGGTTAGTAGTTTGACTCCACCCAGAGGTAGTTCAGAAGATAAGCCTGAAGCTCTGCTCTCAACAGGTCACAACCCTCAAAACCCTATGGAGCTCAGTTCTATTTTACACATGGGGGGGGGTCATTATGGATCAGAGTTAACTAGATGACAACTGACAACAAGGATAGGTATTTTTTTTTTCCTATTGCTCCCACTTCACACATCTTTGACACTGCTCTCCCTATTTATAGAATTATCCAATAATAGCATTTTAAACTTTAAAGTGGGTTTAGAGATTATCTACTCAAAACATGGTCCACATAGCATACTGCACAAAAACATTGTTCTACATCCTACTTTTGTGAGTAGTAACTGGGGTCTTAGAAGCTTGCAAGTGGCCATCTAGATGCAACAATTGGTGTCTCCTCATCTGGAGCAAAAAAGAATGAAGAAAACCAAAGATGCATCAAAACAATTAGTCCAAGGGGCTAGCGGGCCATGCAAACTCAGCCTACATGACCCTGAAACAGAAAAACTAGATGGTGCCTAGCTACCACTGTCAACAACTTGGAAACTGATCAGTAATAAGAGATTCTGGATAGACTAGGAAAAAATGTAGAACAAAATTCAAAATTGCAAAAAAGACCAGGCTTACTGGTCTGATAGAGACTGGTAAAACTCCCAAGACTATGGCCCCTAGTCACCCTTCGGAGCTGGAATTGATCTCATTCCCATGGCTTCCAGCCAAAAAAATGTTGTTGTTGTTAGGTGTCATTGAATAAACTCATATCGACCCCACGTACAACAGAACAAAACACTGCCCAGTTGTGCGCCATCCTCACGATCCTTACTATATTTGACCCCATTGTTGCAGCCAGTGTGTCATTCTCTCTTGTTGAGGGTCTTCCCCTTTTTCACTGATCCAACACTTTATGAAGCATGATATCTTTCTCCAGGGAATGGTCACTTCTAACAACGTGACCAAAGTAGGTGAGACAAAATCTGGACGTTCTCACTTCCAAAGAGCATTCTGGCTGCACTTTCCCAGGACATACTTGTTCATTCTTCTGGTAGTCCATGGTATTTTCAGTATTCTTTGTCACACTACCACTCAAAAGCATCAACTTTTCTTCAGTCTTCCTTATTCATTGTCCAGCTTTCATATACACATGAGATAATTGAAAATACCATGGCTTGGGTTTGGCCCACCTTAGTCCTCACAGTGATATCTTTACTCTTCAACATTTTAAAGAGGTCTTTTGCAGTAGATTTGCCTAATGCAGTATGATGCCTGATTTCTTTACTGCTGCTTCTATGGGCATTGATTGTGGATCCAAATAAAACAAAATCTTTGACAACTTCAATCTTCTCCCATTTATCGTGATGCTGCTTATTGGTCCAGTTATAAGGATTTTCATTTTCTTTATGTTGTGGTGTATTCCATATTGCACACTGTAGTCTTTAATCTTCATCAATAAGTGTTTCAAGTCATCTTCACTTTCAACAAGCAAGGTTGTGTCATCTGCATATCTTAGGCTGTTAATGAGTCTTCCTACAATCCTAATGTCACCTTCTTCATACAGTCCAGCTTCTCAGATTATTTGCTCAGCATACAAATTGAATAAATATGGTGCAAGGATACAACCTTGACGCACACCCTTCCTGATTTTAAACCATGCAGTAACTCCCTGTTCTGTTCAAACGACAGCCTCATGGTCTATGCACAGGTTCCTCATGAGCACAATTAAGTACTCTGGAATTTCCATTGTTCACAATGTTATCCACAATTTCTTATGATCCACACAGTCAAATGGTTTTGCATAGTCAATAAAACACAAGTAAACATCTTGCTGGTATCAGCCAAACAATACAAGGGCATACAAGGTGAACATTTATACAAGATAGGTACACTATTTAGAACAATCAATCATGGGAGATCAGAAGGGCAGTATTTGCACAGGGAGGTAGCTCAGAAGGTAGGAATGCATAGGAAAGAAAGACAAATGGAAAAGGTAACCATGGGGAAGAAGTAAACAGGAAGTTGTTATATTATGGGCAGCGCAATCAATGTCATGAAAGAAAATATGCATGAATTGCTGAATGGAATATGAATTTGCTCTGTATACTACTACCCAACACACTATTAAAACAAATAAACAAACAAACAAACAAAAAAATGTGGTCCATGCACCAGAAACATTGGAGCCACCTGAAGACTGTTTCCAAATGGAGATTCTCAGGCTCCAACCCAGACCTATTGAATTAGAATCTGAGCTTTAACAAGATCATCAGGTAATTTGTATGCATAATAAAATTTGAACAGCACTGATTTAAGGCATTTAGTAGATGAGGAAACTTAGGCTCAGTAAGATTAAAAACCTTGATCAAGTTCCACTAGTTATACCCAGGACGATATCTCATATCTTCTACTAGTCTAGTTCTCCTTCTAATAGACAGTGGTCTCTCCTGTCTATCATATCTAGAAAAGCCTGACCCTAGCAGAGATGTCTAAATCCTAATTCTGGCTTCATCTCAAGTGTAGAGAAGTCACTGCATCCAGTTTCCTCAGCATGAAAATGAGGGAATTTGACTATATTGACCATTAAGATTCTAAGGTTCTAAAGTTCCATAATTTTATGAGTTGCTAAGCATATGAGTGGGAGCTCTGGTAGCATAGTGGCTAAGACACTTGCCTGCTAACCAGACAGCTGGCGGTTCAAACCCAGCAGCCACTCCTCGGAAGGAAGGTTGGGCAATCCTACTTCCGTAGTGATACTGCCTCGGAAACCCAAGGAGGGGTCGCTATGAGTCGGGGCCGACTCGACGGCACATAACAACAACAACAACAAGCATATGAGTTGCTGAGCATCTGGAAGCCTGGAGCTAAATTTTTCCCTTGGGAAAAATAAAATAATCTGTATGTGTATATATATATATATACACATACACACACACACACACACACACATATGTTATGGTGGTGGTGCACTGCCATTAATTTCATTCTGGCTCATAGTGACCTCCTTTGGGTTTCTAAGGCTATAAATCTTTATGGAAGAAGACTGCCTCAATTTTCTTCCACAGAATGGCTAGTGGGTTCAAACCATAGACAGTTTGGTTAACTGTCAAATGCCTTAACCACTATGCCATGAGAGCTCCTCCATATATATTTCCAGACTTGGGCACTTGTGGCTAATGGGTAGTATCACAGATTTCTTTCAACTCTTGTTTTACCAGAAATTAGTGAATAAACAGACTTTAGGTAATCTATTGATGCATGTGTGGAAAGTAGAAAAATCTTAGTTCCCAAGTTCTGCCTCAAAAAGAGTCCATTTCTCGTTCATCAATCTATCCTCAATGTCTGAGACTGTGCCTGGCACAGAGGAAGTGCTCACTAAATGCTAGTGGATGGATTTACACAGCAGTGATATTTATCTCCGTAAAAAGTCAGGCTTAGGCTATATAGTTGATTGAGAAAACCTTGGCAAGTAGGCAATAAACCATTTACAATGGCCTCAAAGAAAGTCATTTCCTGTAGACAGAGTCAGATAGAAAATCTATTGAATTCCTCTAGCAATACTGGAATTTTGAGGGCTTGAGAGAAGAAAATGCAATATCTGAGGCTCCTCTTAATATCAATATATCATAGTCCTAATAGTAAGAATTTTGGAAGTTCTAGAACTTGTGGGGGCACACACAAAAAAAGGAAAACATCTGTTGATGTTTTGGAGAGCTTCCAGTGCATTCAGTCCTAAGCTACCACCCCCAAAATTGCCATAAACCTTAGTTTTGTCCTTCAGATTTATCTCTTCCTCAGGAGAGCTCCCCATTTGCCTATTTTCCTTTTGTTTTTGTGGCTATGTTTCCTAAACAAATGTTGTTCTAGTCTGACACACTGGTGACCTCCAAAGAGTTTTGCCTCTCAGTATTTACATCTTAAAGAGGTCTGGTAGCTCTGTGGTTAAGGCATGGGCTTCTAACCATAAGGTTGGTGGTTCAAAGCCACCAGTCATGCCATGAGAGAAAGATGAGATATTCTACTTCCATTAAGATTTACAGCCTTGGAAACTCTATGGGGGTCGCTATGAGTCAGAGTCAACTCTAAGGCAGTAGGGTTTATTTATATCTTGTGTGGTCCTGCTCTCCTGCATCTAAGTTGGCCTGTATATAAGCCAGAATTCCCTGGAGGAACAGAGCCAATTGGAGGTACTCTTGTTGTTATGTGCTGTTGAGTCGGTTCTGACTCACAGAAACCCTGTGTACAACAGAGCAAAACACAGTTCTGCACCATTCTCACAAGTGTTGCTTACTTGAGCCCATCATTGTAGCCACTGTGTAAATCCATCTTGCCAGGGGTCTTCCCCTTTATTGCTGACCCTCTACTTTACCCAGCATGACATCCTTCTCCAGGGACTAGACCGTTCTGACATGACCAAAGTATGAGAGATGAAGTCTGGCCATTCTTGCTTCAAAAGAACATTCTGGCTGTACTTCCTCCAAGACAAATTTGTTCATTCTTCTAGTACTATGTGGCACCTTCAATATTCATCACCAACATCACAATTCAATAGCATCGATTCTTTTGTGGTCTTCTTTATTCACCATCCAGATCTTCTATGCATATGAAGCTATTGAAAATAGACACACACAAATACAGTTTCAGCTTGTCCATCTCAGCCCTGTTTGAAATCTAACATGCCAAATCAAGGGGCAGTGATTATGAGTTCACTATTCTTAAATGATGTAGGACAATAGCTTAGTCGACCAAGAAGAGATTCTGGACTGATTAAGTTGAAAATTTCTGCCAGAGGTGTCATACTCCTTGTGATAATAATTACATGTCAAGTCTGGGGTTACCCTAGAAAGACTTTCATTTCTAATGTGAATATCTCTTTATTATGGGCTAGCCAAATTATTTTTCATCCTGTGGAGCTGGGTCACAACTAAATAAAAGCTATTTAGAGCTAAAGGGTCTACATGGCTTGTTTTCTTTTCCTGTGCCATAGATATCTAGTTTAATAAATCTAATCCATGGCATAAGAATTATTTCTGAGAATAGTCCATGCTCCCAGCTGGACGGGTGGCACCTTTTAACATCCCTTACTCACTGGAGCACCTTTACTCTCAGCTAACTATACAAATAGAGTTACTATTCCCCATGATTTATAGAAGTGATAAAACCAGGACTATTGAGATCTTAAAATGAAAGGAGAAATCTCAAGTTTAAAAAATGAAAAACTTATTTTTTCCTCCAGCTCCATAAAATTATCTCCATCCTCACAGGACTCAACAGAGGATCTTGCTTGATACCTGCCTGCAGTCACATGAAATTTATTTTCCCAATTGTTCATAAGGAAGTGATTAATGATGAGCCAGAAAGTTACCCTGCAGGAAGTCTATGCTTTATTACTTTGACCTACTTTTCTAAAAATGAAGCAGAGGAGTGAGTCTCATTCAAAAGGCTTGGAAGAGAAAGCAACACACCTGATTATTGCAACCCAAAAGACTTGGGTGTATTAGATTCCTAAAACAAAACAAAACTTGCTGCCATCCAGTCAATTCAGACTCATAGCGACCCCTATTTGGTTTCTGAGGTGGTAAATCTTTACAGAAGTAGATTGCCCAGTCTTCCTTCCACGATTTGCTTCCTAGGGCTGCTATATCAAATTACCACAATTTGGGTAGCTTAAAAGAACAGAAACTAATTGTCTCACAGTTCCTGATGTTGTTAGGTGTTGTTAGGTGTAGAGTAGATTTTGACTCATTAAAATTAAAAAGACTTCTGGTAATATGGAGAAATAGGCAGAAAAGCAACATAGACTCTCTTCAACAAAGAAAAGAAAAACCAATTGACAGAGATACAGAAGATAATCCTGGAGCCCTGAGCTTTTAAAAGAACTATACAAAAGTGGATTAGGCACCAGCTAGTAGAAAAATCTGAATGAAAACAGTGAGTACAGAGATGGTCAGAGCTACAGACTATCAGCTACTCCAACGAGACCAACAGCCTGAATACTTCCAAGTGGTGTTGGGACTTGAGAATTGACCTAAAAAAAATCAGCCCTGGTCACCAAGGGCTGCAGGAACAACTTCACTGGTGGCCTACAACTAGGAAAGGAAACAGAAAGGTGGGAGACAACCCGAGCTGTTGACTTTTGGCTGTCTATAGGGTGCAGCCATTTTGATTGTTTACACATGGTAGCCATTTTGGATATTTAAAGTGACTGAAGGCACAGTCATTTTGAATGTTTAAAAGTGGTGGCCATATTGGATATTTAAAGTGACCAAAGGTGCAGCCATTTTGAATGTTTGCAAGTGGAGGCCATTTTGGATATTTAAACTGACTGAGGGGCAGCCATTTTGAATCTTTACAAGTGGCAACCATTTTGGATTTTAAAGTGACAGCATCCTCATTCAGATTCCAGGAACCTAAGAATAGGCTCTGTTTGCCAAGGTCAGCAGGGACATATGAAAGGCTGACAACAGGAAAGGAGACAGGTGGTGAGTATATAAGTGCTGCCCACTAGCAAATAAAGTAGCACAGCACAGTACCCTGCTTGCATAGATAACATACAAAGAAAAAGAAAATCATGGGCAAGCCACTCCAACATACGATCATCAATTAAATATAAACACAAAAATGTCACAATGCCTCAGAGACAACAGAGCATCACAGTCCACACAAAGAAGCAAGATAAAGCAGGAGAAACAAGAGACCAGGATACAGACCCAAAACACATTCCTAAGGAAGATGCAGCATTGCAACTCCCTGATAAGGAATTCAAAAGAATTATATCCAGGTGTCTCCAATGAAGTGAGAGACAGATCAAGGAAAAAACAGAGAAAACCCCAGAACAATTTCAAAAGACAATATAAGGGCAAAATGACTAAATAAATGAAAAATTAGAAATGATACAAAATCTACACACAGAAATCCAGAAGATTAATACTAAAGTTTCAGGAATAGATAAGACAGTGAATGAACAAAGGAGCAGAATTGAATCAATGGAAGATAGAATTAGGGAGATTGAAGGCAGATACCTGAATATTTCTTTTTTTTTTTTTTTAAATTTTATTTTGATTTGGGTGAAGATTTACAGAGTAAATTCACTTTTCATACAGCAGTTCACATAATATACTTTGTCTCATGTCATTGACCAAAAT